>NW_013668564.1:120934-126595 GCF_000517525.1 Limulus polyphemus
GTAAGGACTTGTGTCGCTAAAGTTTCGTCGGAACGAAGTTACGGAAAATTAATTAACAAACGGAGACGTAACATTATCATAGTTACAGTATGAAATGGAAAATGTAATTGCATATGCTAGTTATATATTTATATCTCTCAAATGCAGAAATTGCATGATGAAGAAAGAACTGTATGGTAGGGTGTTCACTGTCTGGTTGGACCATGCTTCACTGCAGTGGTTAGTAAACCTGATAAAAGTGGAAGAGATTATCAGCATATTGGACAACAGCACTGCTATATTATGACATTTTCATATTTCATTGACCATGCCCACAACACAGAAATGTAGATGGATTAACTCTCTGGATAGTGAGAAGTGGAGTATCCTCATCCTGGACACTGTGTGGGAATTGAAACCAGAGTTGTGTTGGTAATAGTGACAACCAATCATGAAGTAGACGATTCCACCAAAGTATGGATGCTATAATTAATTCTTTAGGAGCTTTAGGATGAACAACTTAAGGACCTCAACCAATATGGATGCTCCTTCCAGTCCAGCAAGGGAAGGTCCACCTGGCACGAATGCATGTAACATGTAGTAGCTGTATGGACTATTATGGGTGTAGGAAAGAGTGTTGTACCGTTCTTACCAACTTAAAAGGCGTGATGCTCTGGCATAGTTGCAGCTGGCAGTAGTCACCGGATTTTTGTGGGAAGAAATACTCTATACTTTGCACAACACAAGAACTGCAGGACACCAAGATATAACTCACACTTGTGTTAAGTCTCGATGGTGGTTCTTCTGCCCACAAGTGAGTCTAGATGTTTGATGCTGGTTTGGATGCTGTACAGTGTGGGATGCTTAGAGGAAAAGCCATCTGAGACACTGTAAACCCCAACGAGAATTATTGGGTATCTTCTTTAGGATGTAACCCTAGATATTACTGGCCCATTCCCAGAGACTAGAAAAGGTCACTGCTAAAAACTAATTGTCATCGATTACTTCACAAGGTGGGCTGAAACTTATCCTTTGACTGGCATGCTGGCACGGACAATAATGAACCAAGAATTGGCTAGTGTGACTGGGAGCACTGGTAGAAATCTACAAGAACTAGGGCTAACTTTAATGTCCAATTGTTTGCTTGAGTTGTGTAGGGTGTTAGGTGTGGTGAAGACCCATACTTCACATTGTTATTCTATTCTAATGATTGGGCAGAAACAGCTTCAATGATCATGTGATTCAGAAAATTAGAGGTTTAAAAGTGCATTGTGACCTCTTACTTTCCAACACACACAGAGAGAATTTTCTGATGCAGAACATCATCCAACGTTTCAAGAGAATCACTCCAAGAATCACCAAATGCTCAACAGATTTTACATCAATCTTTGCATAAGTTATTCCAGACCTATGGTCGATGAGTGTTATTTAATGTTCCTAGTCTTTCTTTTATCGATGTATTTTGTAATTAAAGTTTTGCATAATGTGATTCTTTCTCATTGGGTTTGTGTTGTCCATGTGGCATATATGTGCTTTTATAAATATATTTAATATGCTTCTGTACCTTGTTATCAGTTCCAGAGGATTTGGTTTTAAAATTAATTTTAATTGTTGGTGCGAGGACAGGCCTGAGAGAGAGATGGGGGGGGAGAGAAAGTGTGGTATACGGGCTTATCTTGGTATTTTACCTTATAAAGTGATATAAGAGTTTTTAAATTATTTTTTGATTACTTTGTTTCTGTGCTGTCATGGCAGCAATACCTAGTCCAAAATGTTGTTAAGAGTACCTTGTTCTAGTTTCTTCTTTACTTTGTTCTCTTTAGTAGGTGATGTCTTCTCTGCCCAATAGGATATTCCAATTCAGAAAGAAACATCCTGGTTAGATGGATTGGCTGATGAATTATGATGTTGACTAAAAGTTACAGCCAACTAATGTTATTAGGGAACAAATATCACAAGGTGATTCTGTTCACTGGACAAACAAAACATAAGCAGGTTTAATTGTTAAATTTAAGTACTCTTTCTCAGTTCAGTTTTCTACTACGAGGACTTCTTTTTTGGTGATCAGCATTTTTAGTTTCTCAAAATCAATCTCTAGAGAAGGAAGGCTGTAGAGATAAACACCCTCTAGTGGAAAGGACTATTCCACTGTCTGCATAGGTACTTGCACTGCATTTCCTGTTTTATTTGTACAATAAAATTATTTTTACTTTTTCAAACTAACCAGGTCACTTATTCTACACATAAAAGAAAATTAGTTAATTTATCTAACACAGAAACCCTACTCCTTAAACGCTGAACCCATTGTTGATGCGGAAGTGCGTATATTTTCTAATGCATGCCATTTTTTTCTTTTAGCGTGGTGGGCCTGGAGCTGTAGCTCCACCAGGCCCTGTCTTAATCTGACACCAAGCTTAATATAACAAAGTTTGATTAGTGTTAGAATCGAGAGTGAACATGGGTAAACGTCGTCCACCTACTAATTTTGGGGAACGCCTTTTTTTCTTATACCATCTACATTGTTATATGCTTAGAATAGTAGTTTTCGAAGGTTTTAAACTTTGTTATTTGATATCCACGTTGGGTAATTCAGTCCACCCAATATTTTCTGTAGGTGGCTTTAACTTTACCTTTTAAACACCTGAAACTTGTTATTCAGCCACTTTAATATTTAAAATCTTAATCGCAATTGTACATTCTACCTCTTCTGATCATAGGGGATGAGCGCATGGTTTTCTTTGTAAACGGCAACTAGCGTTCTTTGGTTTATTTGTTGAGTCCTTTAATTTGACTTTTTATTTAATTTTTCATCATTTTTCTATAAAGTCAATCAACATTTAAGAAATCATAAAACATGAAACAGCAGCAATAATCGTGATAGATCAATGAATAAAATCACAAATATTTTCGTTAAATTTTAATACTAAATATATTGTGTAATTATGGCAATTAAACCTCGAATTTAAAATAAACTGCCAGTTTCTTCAGAACATCACAAGAAGTTAATACGATAGTATATTAACGCCATAGCTCGCAAATTAAAGTCCCTTTCCACAGTATTACCTGTGATGAAAATCGGTATTAAACCAGTTACCTGTGTGAATCTTTAAGGTATAAATGTATACTGTATCTAACGGACTAAGTTTCTGCCAACCACGGGTATCGAAACCAGAGTTTTAGTGTCTTAAAGCTGCAAACTTACTGCTGAGCTATTGGGGGCAAAGAACTAGGCTGCCGATAACTATGTAAATATTAATAGCTTAAAAAAAAATTGTATTTTTCGGTCTTTTTTTTTGCAATTAATTTTTATTTTAGAGGTTTAAAGCTTAAATATGTTAATAGCTAATTATTTACTAGCATTTTGAGTTTTAAGTAGTTTTAATAAAAGCTCCAACTTTGAGTTAGGCTATTGTTTTAAAGTTCACCAATCTTATAAAAAAAAGAAAAAATAAGAGCACCACTCTTCATAAACCACAATCGAATCATCCGTTGACAACACTGTCCTTTACAATCTGGAAACAACTTGCAAAAAGAGAAATCTATTAAAATGGCGGAATATGAGTTCAGTGTTTTATAAGATTAAAGCCTAAGTAATTGCTTATAAATTATAATTTATGCCAAAACATCTATATAACTATGATTGGTTACTGTATTTTGAACTATAATTATATACATTATTTACGATTAGGTATTGATTACCTGTTATGGTATAAACTATTAACTTTTTTGGTTTAACTTAAAAATAAAAGTTAAACTTTTAAAGTTTAGAATTAAAATTTCAACTTCATTCTTAACACAAGTTACACTTATAACTTACAAGTCTCAATGATGAAAAACATGGAATCAAAATTCTTGACATTAACAATAACATGGGTTTATTTAATACTAGCTGAGTTGCACGGTGAAAATTTAGATTTGAAATGTATAGATCAGTATTTTTTTCAGCAAATTATTCAGTAAGTAGACAAAAGCTGTGATGCGAGAAATAAAAAAGCATTTAATCAAACAAAGCTTTATTTGAAATTAGATCGTGTTTGAGCTTGTCTTGTTCTTTGAGCCTGAAGTCGTACATCATGTTGCTCCTCTGTTTCTTGCTTTCAGTAAATTAATTGTCTTAATTTTTGTGCTTGAAGTCTGGTTTGACGTTGTTCAGAAGTTTTTTGTTGTCTATATCCAGCTTGCATATCCAACTCTGGCTTTATGCTGTACAACAGTTTCTTGCTGTCTTTGAGTAGCCTGCCTCTCAGCTTGAGCTCGAAGTCTAACTTTATGTTGTTCCAAAGTATCTCTTCCTGTATTTGAGCAGCCTGTCTTGCAGCTTGTGCTTGAAGTCTTTGGTTACGTTCTTCTTTTGTTTCAGTTGCTCTTTGAACTTGCATTCTTTTAGCGGCAGAAGATATTCGATAGAAAGGACGTTTCTTGGGTGGCATAATCACCTGTATCACTATACAATAATTTGCAATTCATAAAGTTACTAAATCACTTATGAAACCACTTAGCACTATTTAAAGAAAACTGTTTTTGAAAATACTGAATTGACAGCAAGGTGATCAGAGTGTCTCCCGCCATAACGCTTTTTATTTGCAAAACGTGCTTATGTTTGTATGTTTATTACAAAAAAAAGGCACAATAATCATTAATTGTCAATTTCGTCATTAAATACTACACCAAATACAAAATAAATAGCACCATTAAGTTTTTTGTAAAAAACTGATTAATATGAAGTTATTGTTACGCCTCCAGTCATTAGTTAATTTTCCGTAAATTCTTTCCGACTAAACTTTAGCGACACAAGTCCTTACTTAATAAAACTGGTTTATTCTTTCCGAATACAGCTTTACGATACACTTAATTTCAACAGTCGCGCTATAATTCTCAACGAACGTCTTACGTGCTCGAGTTCAATTACAGACTCTCTGACTGCAGTTCAATTACTCTACCTCTGTTGTCCCGTCACGTTGTGAACGTTTTATATATACAAGACTACACTATATCTAGTAATCTCCTGACAATTCACGAAGGTTCGAGAAGGAGTGGCGTGATACTAGTCTCATGATCTCGCTGACGCAACATTATTTTAAAATTTGTAAGTTCAACTGTTTGGTTTCCTACAGCGAACAAAATAAACAAACTTCATGGAAGTTAACTTGTTTGTTTAAATTTAGTGTCTGTATTAGTGTATAATACAAAACATGGGATCAAAATTCATATCATTGTATCAGTAACTGAGTATGTTGAGTAATGTGCTTAACATTGTCATTGATAATGACACGACATAATTATTACATTGGTATAAGTTATAACGAATATTTTGTTTACGTAGACAATCTTTATGTTGAAGTTAAAATTATCTTATTATTCAAACTTTTTTATCGTCACTATTAAATATTTTTGAAGAATATTAAAAGGCATAGCTATTTTAAGCGAAAAGGTTTGCCAAAAACTTTAAAACCAAAGTGTTTCCAACTTCAGTTATTGTATATAACTTAGTCATAATTTCTTTTGCCATTGAAGTGTGACCTATAAGTTATAGTCTGTGTGACATTGCACCACAGTAAAAATACTATTAATATTATGTTCTTACTGGAATCCATAGGATAGGGCCAGAAAGAGATTTCTAAAAAAGTCATTATCAGTCTTACTTTGATTGATTGAAACTACTGACTCCATAGATGCAGTCTC
>NW_013668564.1:127537-131427 GCF_000517525.1 Limulus polyphemus
GATTCGAACCCGCGACCCTCAGATTGTGAGTCGAGCGCCTTATCCACTTGGCCATGCCGGGCACTGAAGGTTAAGAACTAAAAATTCAACTTGGGAACCTCAATTTTCAGTTTCAGCATACCCGAATTATGTTAAAAAGTCAGGTTCCCAACTTTTACTCCAAAATACCCCTTAATATCTTTTCCAGGACCCTTTCTCAGAAATCTGTCCAGTCTATAATAATAAAAAGAATTTAATGTTTGAATATTAAAAATGTTTAATTCTATCTACAGATTTTCATTATAATAGCATTAAAAAAATTACCTTTTATTAACTAAGTGTTATTGATGTTATTACTTTTGCTAATGTTTTATTTATATAATCTGTAAACATTATCATTTACAGTTAAATTTCAATAAAAACAGTAGTTCCAGGTAACCTTGCTTTTGACTTGATGTTAACACAAGAATCTTTAGATACTTAAGCACTAGCTCTTGAATGTAACCAATACATTGTTATAGTTGTTTAATGTTAAGTAAATAACAGAGAAAATATAATTTTCTGCAAATCCAACTAAATAGTATTACAGGAAAACCATTATGTTAAAGCATATTTTTTGTTCCACTTAAAAAGTACAAATGATATAAAATTACATATCTTGGAACATTAATATGAATAATATATTTTGCAATACATAAGTAACATTGTTTCATTAAACTATAAGTCATAACACAACACACAGACAACAAGGAACTTTTTGGTCCTCCAAGTCTGTTCTTGCACATGTACTCTAAGAAAATAATAAAATTAAACCAAACCTTTTATTTTCTACAAAAATCTTAATTTCTTTTTACCCCTTGATTTCTTTACATGGTGAGGGGACCTCACAGGGAAGGTTCTGCACATATAGTATACCTTCTCTCGGATCTAAATGTTGACCCACACACTAGCTGTGTGTGTAGCCTGTTAGGGGGGTACAGGAGCCTCATTATTCAGTGGTGACTGTCAATGCAACAGACCACTTTGGCCTTGGGGTGATTTCCCCATTGTTGATCATCTGTTCGGTTGTTGCAAGGGTCCATGAAAATCTGCCACAGCTGCACTTTCCTCAATGTGTTAAGCTTTTGACAGTGTAGCACATCCCTTGTAGAACTCCATGGTGGGTGTGCACTGTATTTTGATCTTTTCTTATGGACAAAGCAAGCCAAAAGATCAAACAAGTAACCATTGGTAAATGACCATATATATAAGTTTACTTTGAAGGCATGCAGTCATCATAACCTAAAGTTCATGTACTGTAGTTTCTGATTTTACATTCATCAGCAGAGAAAAAAATCTCTCCCTTCCATGTCCCCTTTTTTTATCCTAAAAAGGCTTAGAATGGCTTGCCAACCCTCCAAAGTCAATTAAGAAATTTAGTTCTGGGGACCTGTTAGTTGAATCACAACCATGAGCTCATGAACTCTTCTTGAGGCCAAAGTTCTTTACAGGATATACCTATTGATATTACTCTCCCTGCATCTTGAATTATCTAACAGAGGGGTCTGTTTAACATCCCCTGAATTCTCACTGGTTTCTTCACTTAGGGAATATCTACAATTTGCAACTGTGGAATATATCTGATGTCATGATGTCTACCTACTGCAATCAAGGCAAGTTATTTAAACTATAAAATCATGCCATATGTCCTGAACAATCTGTATTGTTTTCAATGTCAGCAATTTGGACATTCTGGTACATTTTTCGATGGTTCTTCGAAATGTACTTATTGTGGAGGCAAAGACAACGATAGTTATTAGTGTCAATTAGAGTCATGTTGTGTTAACTGCTCTTCTCACCCCCTCATATTTTGATCTTGTCCTAAGCAGCTAGAGGTGAAAGAAGTACAGTGGTTAAAAACTATCATTAACATTTCTTATCCAGAAGCAAGAAAGAAGGTGACCCATCTTCTAAAATAGAGTGATGTTGCTGCATTTGGTTCTGTTGCCACAGTGGGAGTACAGACATATCTCTCTGTCCCATTCAGTGAGTGTTTCTCTAGCTACATGTTTAAGAGTTTTATATCCTCCATTGACAAACATGTAGATAAGGCAACAGCTACTCCCACAACTATACCTCTCAGTGATACTACTGTGGATTTATTTTTACAAACCTCCAAATCATCATTTTTGATGTGTCAGGCAAGGCTAGTATAGAGATGCTTACCTCTTGATGTATAATCATTATATCTATAAAAACATTGTGCCATACAAATTTACTGTCTTTCTTTGAGGATGTACTTGCTATCTGTACATTGAAAAGGTGTGGACTTGGTGTAGTTAGATTTTCAAAAACTTTTGATGAAGATTTATGCAAAAGATTAGCTAAGAAGATCACATTGGTTTGTATTGGAGCAAGATAAACAAATTGGATTGTAGGATGATTAAATAGGAGAGAGCAGAACGTTACTATTAATAATAGTGGAGTGAATCATGGGCAAGTGCTTGGGCCTTTGATTTTTCTTACTTTTATTAATGATATTGCTTGAGGCATAATTAGTAAAATTTCTGATGATGTTAAATTCTTGGGTATTTTTAGTTGTATTAAGATTGTTGAGGTGTTATGAATAATGTAGATAAATTGATATGTTAAACTGATATGTGGTAAATTACTTTTAAATATCGTAAGTGTAAGGTATTGAATTTGAGTTATTATAATATGATTACACATTTAATATAGATGGGAACCCACTTAATAGTGTTACCATAGGTGTATGGAATTTCAGAAGAAAATTGATTTGAATGATATATTTCAAAGATGTATTAAAAAAATAATACCACTTAAATATAAATGATGTCGTTAAGTTTGTATAAATTAGCCAGAGCATCACATTCAAATTTCAAGGCAAATGGCCTGTGCTGTGCAATGGATATTGACTTGTTGTAAAAGGTTCATTGGAGGGGTAGTAAGATGATTCTGGGGAGGGGAAAGGTCATCAGGATAGATTGAGATATCTTTAACTCGTTTCCTACTGTTATTATGGCAGTAGGAGTTCGTGATAAATGGGAAGTTCCACTTGGGTACTTCCTAGTGAATGGTGTATCAGCCGATGTACAGTCTCAGTTAGTTTTGTCAGTTATTGCATCTCTATATGATGTTAAGGGGAATACTGTTGCACTGATGATGGATGACCAACTAACAGTCAAAAGAATGGTTACTATTCTAGGATGCTGTCTGGATCCAGAAAACATTATTAGTATTTTCCAGCATCCATCTTATGACACTAAAGATAGTTGTGTGTTCTTTGATGCTTGCCGTCTCTTAAAAACCTGAAAGGAGCTCTGCATGCATTACAAGCAATCAGTACAAGTGTTGGCATTGTTAGATGGATAGATTTAGTTCATCTTCAGGAATTGCAGTCCTTGGAAGGTTTACATGCTGCAAACAAACTTACCAATAAACATATTAGGTTTCAGCACAGGAAAATGAATGTAAGGCTTGCAGCTCAAACATTAAGTTCACCAGTGCCTGTAGCCTTTAAATATGCTTCTCAACAGGGATGTATTGGATTTCAAGATTGTGAGGGCACATCAAATTTTATCTCCATGGTAGACAGATTATTTTATATTCTTAAAACAGATTCCATGTGCAAAAGGGTATAAAGGTGCCTTGAGGTTAGAGAACTTAGCCATTACAGAAGAATTTCTACAAAGTGTAAGAACAATGTTATAAACAATGACAGATATGACAGGGAAAAGAATATGTGAAGGAAAACGTAAAATATGTGCTCTTGGTTTTGCTTTAAACATTGACAGCTTCCTAAAACTTGCAAAGACCATTTTGAGTGAACCAAAGCCAGTTCAGGATTACTTTCTAGCTTATAAACTTTCACAAGATCATCTGAAACTTTTCTTTTCTGCTGTTCGAAATTT
>NW_013668564.1:132338-149703 GCF_000517525.1 Limulus polyphemus
CGTAACAATATATAGAAATATTTTACACAATTTGTGTTTGGTATTTTCAAACTGGTGCGTTTTATCAATCCCAGTGGAATATTTAAACATATTCCTTTAGGTACAGTTCAGTCTGTCCACATGTGTCCTTGTAATTACACTGTGAGTTGAAAAGAAAATGATCAATTTGTTAATATCAACAGTGCTTGAACTTTAAGCCTTAAGGGAGGGTATGTGGATCCATACACTATGGTGATGATCAGTTGATAAAGTTAGTGTTAGCTTTCATAGAAAAATGGCCAATTGTGTCATTCGTAATAACCAAAATCATAAGGTTTGGAAATAACTCTAAATTTCTGAAATCTATTCATAACTAAGAAATATACATGCAGTCAAAATAGCACACACTCATTGTTTACATTATTGATAGACACGTTTTTGACCTTACCGGCAGTCGTGAGCGATTGGCCATGGCGACTTACTGAAATCTCATTCGATGCGCGGTCTAGGTATTTAGGACGTCGATGGGTGAAAGTACAGTTTGATAAGGCTGAAGAAAGTAGATTATGAAATCCAAAAACATAGAAAAGAATAAGAAATATAAGAAATGGAAAAGAATATAATAAAACATCCAAAAAAATTAAATGAGTCAATCTCTGAAGTAGAATCAAATAATGAAACAGGAGGCGAGCCTTGGCATATTTTTAAGAAATGACCAAAATTAAATAGGTCACCTAAAGTAAATGTAGGTGAAAATGAAAATCGGGAAAAGAAATTAGTGAGCAAAGAAAATAAAAACGTGAATATAACTTTATATCTAATAATTGTTGAAGAAGTTCCTGAACACTTTAATGATATACAAATATCCAAATAAATTAAAAAAACATTTCTTTGAAGTCGAAATAAGTAATTTTAAAATATTGAAGAATGGAAATATATTTATTATAACTGACGATAGTTCTACCTATAGTAAGTTATGGGAATCATGGAACCCAGAAATGTTTAACAAAGCCAAGATTAATGTCAGACTGCCCTAAGAATGCAAGGACGAAAAAATTGTGATAATTAAAAGAATTAACCGTTCTATCAAGCCAGTGGACATGATAAAAATCAAGGAATTGAAAGTAGCAAGGTAGGAAGAATAATCAGCAGAAGAACACAAGAACCAACGGCAACCATAAACTATTATAAAGGTGTTTTAAAAAAAAATGAAGGTGACTCTTTTGGGGTTATAAAAGATGTTTTTAAAATTGAATTTTTAGATCTTAAAGTTGAAGAATATAGAACCTTTATACCAGTATTACAGTGTTTTAAGTGCAAGCAATATGGACATATAGCTAACACTTGTACTAATGTTATAAAATGTGTAAGGTCTGCACAGAATCATGAAGTGAAAGATTGTACATTGTCAAGAAAACAAACGATAGTTTGCAAACTGCAATGAAAATGATCATGCAAGCTCAAGAATATGTTGTTATTATAAGGAAGAGGGAAAATAATACAAAACAAGTGGAAAAAGTACATATGCTAAAATTGTCAGGGAACCTCTCAATAATGTGACTAAAGCCTTTTTGAAACAATCATTGAATGATTCTTATTCAAATCAAAGATCCCAAAACAAGTAGATGTGATATTGTTAAATATGTATGTGATAATTTGAAAAATAAATTAGATTTAAACTAGATCATAAAATAGCTTATCAGAAAGTGACTAACCTATCTGTGACATGTAACCCAGGATATTTAGTTGGAATACATGAACTTGAATAATATAGGTGTTACATCTATTGATATTCGAGGAAGCATTAATAGTAAATGGAATGAATTATATCATTATATTATAACCAATAACATTAAAATAGTGTGTATTTCTAAAACTAGACTTACAAAAGATAAAAATGTTAATATAAAATAGTTTGATATTTACAGAAAAGATAGAAATCCAGATGAACATAATCTAGGTCTAGTTACTTTGATAAAAGCAAATATTAAACCAGAATTAGTTACAATTTTTAACTCTGCCGATAATGAAATTTTAGTCATTGATGTCTTGATCAATGAAATAAAGATAACTGCAGCTAATTTATATAAGATTTTAATGTTTTTTTTTCAAATTTGATAAAATATAATTCAAATTTGTAAACAAAATAGTAAGCATACTACATTTGGATGTAAAAAAATGAATGAAAATAGAAATTTTCTATTAAATATTATCAATACTTTTAACTTAATAATATTAAGTGATGAAACTATACCTATACTAACAACAGAACTGGAGAATAAGATATATTAGACTACATTTTAACTACTGACAAATGGGGTCCATATACAAGAAAATTTGAAGTAGGAGATGAAGTAAATAGTGATCATTTCCCTGTACAAATATGCTTAGATCAAATAAGAAATGGTAAAAATAAAGAAGATTATAGAATTAAATATGAATTTAATAATGCCGATTGGGGTAAATTTTATGATATTTTTGAAAAAAAGAATTAAATAGTTCTAATTTTGAAAAAAACTGAAAATAAAGATCATTTAGAAAGATATGCCAGTATTATTAATAATGCTTTTAAATTAGCCGTAGAAAATAGCATACCGAATTGATAAGACATTATGTTAAAATAGAATTTCCCTGTCAATATTAATGATCCCCTAGCTGATAATGAAAATCCTTTAAACTTTAATATGTGTAATATGGAGACTAATGAATTAATTGAAACTATTAAAAGCATTGATGAAACACATCTCCAGGTTTGACAAAATACAATACATAATATTTAAAAACGGCAACAATAATGTATATAAAAAATTAGTAAACATCTATAAGTTGTCTATTAAATCTCGTTATATTCATAGTTTATGGAAACTATGTATCATAATAATAATACCCATATTCAATAATTATAGGCCCATTAGTTTGACTAGCTGTTTGTTTAAACTTTTTAGAACAAATATTCAATAATAGATTGTTAAAATTCCTTGAAAATAATATATTGTTAAATCCTTATCAAACATGTTCAAGGAAAAGCCACTAAACTACAGACAATCTAATAAGCCTAACATAATCCATTGTAAATGGTTTTAACTATAAAAGTCCCACTGGAGCGGTGTTTCTGGACAATTTCTCCACCTAAATAAAAATGGCCAGTTTGATACAGTGGAACTGTCGTGGTTTTCGTAGTAATTTGGACGACATATTATTCTTACAGGAAACATTCTTGAAACCTGCTGATATTGTCACCTTTTGGCAGTTTTATGTATATCAAAATGATAGGTCGTGTGATGGACGAATTCATAGAGGTGTAGCACTGCTGGTTGACAGCTATATACCCACCATGTCCGTACCACTCAATTCACCCTTGGAGGCTATGGCTATCCGTATATATATGGGTTATACCACAATTGTATATTCTTTTCGCCTGTCTCCAGAAGAGATTCACCATCAATCAAACGTTGATGATCTTACTGACAAGCTACTCTCTCCGTTTTTCGTCTTGAGGGACTTTAATGGACACAATCCCCTCAGTGGTGGAGCTGATAATGATGGGAGGGGTCGTTCTGTGGAGTGTATCCTCTTGGATCACAATGTTTGGAGCTTCAATACTGGTTTATTTACCTACTTTCATGCATCTAGTAAGTTTTTACTGCTATTGATCTATCCATCTGTTCCTCTTACACTTTTTATTTTTCTTGGAGGGTTGGCAGTAACCCATTGGGCAGTGATAATTTTCCCATCATTTAGCAGGAAATTGGCCACAGTTTGCCATCCGACCCATGTGCCACTGTGGAAGTTGGTGCATGCTGACTGGCTCTCTTTCACCACTCTCTCAGGATTTGATTCAGCTGTTGTTAGTCTTCCGTATATTGACGACTGCGTGGAGGCAGTAACGAATTGTTTAATTCAAGCAGCTGTTCATTCCATTCCCAAAACCTCGTCACGTTTTCCATTGTACCTTCGTCCAGGGTGGACTCCTGCCTGTCTGCAAGCATGGAAGACTCAGAAACTGGCCTGGTATATCATTCACAAGTATCTCACTCTTTATAACTGCATTGCTCTCCAGCAGGCTCGTGCTCTTGCCCATCTGGTCAGATGTAAAAGCCAGAAAGAATCTTGGATTGAGTTCACCACCAGCATCTCTTCTACCACCAGTCTTAAGATCTACTGGGAAAGGATTGAGAAGGTCAGTTGGAAATATGCTTCCTTCCCCCTTTTCCATCTTGGTCTCTAATGGCCAAGAAGATGCTGATGTACAGCACATCACTGATACTCTTGGAGAGAGCTTTTGTTATCTTTCCAACATTTCTGTTTCTTTCCCTGCTTTCTTGGCCATCAAGTCTTGGGCAAAGAGATTGGCACTTTCCTGTCAGGCTGATCATCTCTACGATTATAATCATCCATTTACAGTGGTGGAACTTCAACTCACTCTTCATCAATCTGGCAGTACATTGGATGGACCTGATGATATTCATTCTGAGATGTTCTGGCACCTCTCTCCTGGTCTTCTTCTGGTCGTTTTAACCAGATTTTGAAGGAGAATGTTTAATAAAGATGTGTGGTGCAGGGCTATTGTTCTTCCATTCTCAAAGCCTGGGAGGGATCCCAGTATTTCTTTTAATTATTGTCTCTTTAAGGTTTTGGAGAGGATGGTTAATGCTCATTTTGTTTGGTTCCTTGAATCAAACAACTTCCTCACGCCTACCCAATGTGGTTTTTAAAGACATCACTCCATTGCCGACCACCTGATTCGTCTCGAAACTTCGATCAGGGAAGCCTTCCTCAAGATAGATCATCTTGTTTCTGTATTTTTTTATCTTGAGAAGGCTTATGACTCTACATGGAGGTTTGGCATTTTAGAAGACATCCATTCATATGGGCTGTGTAACAATTTACTCTTTTTTATTCATAACTTTTTACTCCACTGGAGTTTCCAAGTCTGTGTCGGTTTAACCCTGTTCCAATCCTTCACACAGGAACGTATAGTCCCTCAGGGCTATGTCTTGAGTGTCATACTTTTCAGTATTAAGATTATTGCTATCACTCAACAACTTCCACCTACTGTTGCAAACGGCCTCTATGTCAACAACTTCCACATTTCTTATCGGTCGTCAAACATGAGGTTTATTGTGAGACAGCTTCAAACTGCTCTCACTTGCTTGTTGAAGTGGAGGACAGCAAACGGTTTCACCTTTTCTTCCTCTAAAACCAACAGGGCTTACACCTTGATCCTAAGCTCCGTCTCCGTGGTGGTGTTATTCCTGTGGTTCCTGAGACAAAGTTCTTGGGGCTTCTGTTTGACTGCAAACTGACTTTTATTCCTCACAATAAGCAGCTTTGTGTCAAGTGTACATGGGCACTGAATATCTCTCGTGTCCTCTCTTCCACCTTTTGGGAAGCATATCTATCTTCCATGTTGAAGATCTATTGTGCCCTTATACATTCCGAGCTGGTATATGGGTCTATGGCTTATGGATCTGCCAGGGGCCTTTGCCTTGAAGATGTTGATCCCTGTACATCATCTAAAGCTTCGGTTCTGTATGGGGGCTTTCCGCACTTCGCCAGTACAATGAGTCTCATGGACTTCCTCTTCACCTCAGACATTTGCAACTTTTTTTATGCTATCAAGTTTCGATCCTTATCACAGCATCCTATCTTTGAGTCACCTGAGGAAGGCAAATACTATCGATTGGAAGCACCGTATTCTTTTTGCCAAACATCTTTTGAACCATTCTTCTGTTCCTATTTTTACAAATGGTTCAAAATTGTGTGCCATTGCTCTTGCCTTAGTTCACGTAGAAGCTAAGCAGTACACTAACTTTACTATGTACACCGATTCTCTTACCTCTCTGCTGGCCCTGGAATCCCTTAATGTGAGTTTTTACCCTGGTTTTTTTTATATTCAGAAACAACTAACCCACTTTCTTCAGTCACCTGTTTCTAGCCAGTTGGTCATGTTGGTATTCGCGAGAATAAGCTTGGAGACACCATAGCTAATTCAGTCTGCTCTGGAGCTGTAACAACCATGCTTGTTTCATATATTGACTTTGGTGCTGTGATCAAGGCACGGCTTTGCGTCAGTTGATTTGGGGTAAGCAACTTCAACAAGCTTTTCCAGATCAAACCATGGATTTTGTTTTGCCGTCTAATTTCCGCATTGGTCACAGTTTTTTAACTCATCGTTTTCTTTTATGTGAGACTGATCCACTAATGTGTGACTTTTGAGACACTCAAATCACAATTGCTCACGTTTTACTTTTATGCCGTCGTTACGAATGTGAGGATTTATCCCTGACGTTAGACGGTGTCATCGGCGATAACTTGATTGTGTTTTTAGCTTTTTACGGGCCATTGGCCTTTTTAAATATATTTACGTTTTTCATCTGCTTATTGGACATTGTTTAGCTTTTAACTTGATTTCTTTTTACTTTGTATGGTTTCCGTTTTGTTTTTATATCGGTAGTTTGGTGCAGATAGCCACGTTGCTTTGCGCCAATAACCCTGAAAAACCAACCAACCGTCTTTCCACAAAACTCCTTCCACAATTAAAATACAATTTGGATGAAACTTCGCACGATTTTTCAACAAAGTTTCATTACAATTGGGTCTCTTATAAAAAAGTTTATTTAGTGCATGTGTCCACTTTGTTTTAAAGAAATAACTCATAACAGCTTTATATCACACCGAAATGAAAAATGTTATAAAATAGACCCTCGCTAAAATAAAAAATAAAATTTGGAAATTATTTTTTAATTCATTTTTTCCCAAATGTAGAAATGGTACTTCTTCCCTTTTAAATTGTGTACATTTATTATTATCAATGAAATAATATTTTAATAAACTTCTAAAATTGTGGTAAAGTGAGTTTAATGCAGAATTTAAAAGTCTTCTTAGTGGAGAATCAAAGCATACTCTATGAATTGAATTGTTCTGTGATCGAAAGAATCATAAGTCCTTCATAGGAGTTCGTTGCATACAAACTTGTATGAATTTTGCAGTAAATCGATCTTCGAAATTACACAAGTGTTTTAAGCTGCGGCACAGCGGCTCATAGAATGGCTCAGTATATTTTTTTCAAGTACACACATTTACCTCATCTCTTGACCGATTTGAGATCTAATTACAGTTTTGGACTCAGGAGGTCAAACCCTTTCCATTGATGTATTTGATCACGCCCAAGGTCTCATAGATTAATTCGCCTAAAATAATTTCAATTTGACGGTAGGTTAGTAGAGATCCTGATGAGTAATTAAATCGAATCGGGCATACGTGCGCCCCAATACCAATATTGCTGGCGCACAAAAATATAGCCAATAAAAAGGAAAAAAAAAGAGGGTCTCATAGATCAATTTAATCTAATTCTGCCAAAAAAGAATTATAAGTGCAGCGGATATTGAGGATTCCCTCTTATTATACTTCAGTATGAGTAGGTGATCAAAAACATCGAAAATAACGATGCCAAGAATTGCCAAACGAAAGAGTGACTTCATCATCATGTGTCGTCTTCCTCAGGAAGGTTGGCTGTCACAATCCTCCACTTCTGTCTGTTCTATGCTTTTCTCACCAGGTATTCATATTTCACTATCTCAGTCAACTCTTTAATATTTGTTATCCACTGTGTTCTTGGTCTTCTTTTCTATTTGACTCTCTAGTAAGACTCGCTGGATGTTGTCTCGTCTTATCTTCTTGATGGTTGGTATAACATATTTTTTTACATTCACCATACTGAGAACATTTGTTACCTCATTGCGGAGAAAAACTAAAACTTTGAGGAAGAAACGTCAGGATGCAAGTTATAGAAAGAAAGAATAAAAAAAGAGATAGGCTTGCCCACTAAGTTATGAGACAAGATCCAGTGAGAAGAAGCCAGGAACAAATCCGAAATACAGGAGCACATCAAATTGCCTACCGAGATGTTGTTAGATGTCAGGAGAAATTTCGTGTCATAGAAGCACACCGTTCAGCTCGCGAAAACTCCTAAACGAACATTCGCCCTTAGGGCGGCTTTCCTGCTTTTATATATATAAACAAACAAAAACCTGCCATTACTAAATACACAGTTATGCACGTATATTTATTAAACATTTGTTCGTGGTTAGCTATTTGTTAAATTCTGGGCCTGGTGGCTAGTGCGCTTGATTCCCAATTTGAGGGTCATGAATTCAAACACCCGTCGCCGAACATACTCGTCCTATAGTTACCATATGATCCGGGTGTAAAAGTTCTTGCCGTATAAAAATACCGGCCGACTCCAGACTAGTTGGGATTAAAGTCGCTATGAAGAAGATACTTGTTGAGTTCTGTTGCGATTTTTATTAATAACAGATAATCATTACAGATCTTGTAACGTATGAAATTATTTAATTTCTGTAGTGTAGAGCTTTGTACTGTCAGTTTTTGTTTGTGTTTTAGTAAACACTCCTGGAGAATCTGTAAAGCGAAACGTTGAGTGTCTAATTAAATGAAAACAACATTTTGATGTTATAAGGTCGTTTATCTAACATTAACATGTGAAATTATCGAACAACTGTTTTACTTAATGTTAAGTAAACCTGGCGAAATTCAGTTTTTTTTTCTTTTTTTTAAACATTTGTGTAACCCTTAATATATATTTCGTCGACTGTATTACTCGTATTATTACATAACAACATACTGGATTTTACAGCAAACTGAACATTAAGGGTCAGCATCTAATGGGTTCTTGTTAATCACAAAACTATTAAAAGGTATTAAGTTACAGTTCTGATACTCTGCTATTTCTATCTATTTGTTTAAATGAACAATGTAGAATATATTGTATTAGTAATCATGAGGCTCTAGAATAATCTATAGGAAATTCTTTTTTGACATTAATTAGTAGACCAGGAGGAGAAATTTATTTTTTAGGTAAACCAGATTTTTTAATCAACACTTTTAATACAACTAATTAATATAAACAATTCTTTGTGTTGAAATAGCAACAAGAAATGAATACATTGATTAGTCGGGCTAACATTAAACATCTGTAAGTTTATTACACGATAAGAGAATACAGTGATCTTTATTCAATTAAACAAAAAGTAAGTCAGAACGTGAAAGTAAATGAAATGTTTTAACAAAAATATTTTTGTTTGAAGTGATATTTGGTATTCGATTTTATTATGGTAAATAACAAATAAAGAGGGAATCCTCAATAGCCGCGGCTGTAATTAGATATCAAATCTGTCAAGAGATAAAGCTATGAGCTAAAAGTTTGTACTTAAAAAAAAAAAAAAAACTTAGAGCCATTCTACGAGCCACTATCTCGCGGCGAAAAATTCTTACGTTAAAAAGTATTCACTTAACACTAACGGTAAGTATGACAATTACGTTTATACGCTTTAAAAATCAATTTTATTTTTGGGCAAAAATACAGAGGTATGAGGTATTAACATTGTTAACTTTCTTTTACATTTTAATATCAACGTATATCATACATGTAAGGCCTTTTTCAATCTAAAATTAAACTATTAGCAAGATAATGTTACAAACTTTCTCTAGAAAGTAAGGCACTGCTACAGGTGCGTCAGTATAATTTCTCTTTAAGTAACACATTAAGTAATGCACTGATAGATTTACCTAAGATAACAGGTCGATTTTTCGAAGTCTATTTCGTTAGATTTTGTCAAAACTAGTTTTACACTTAAAATTTTTGATAACTGGTTTTACATTGAAGATTTAAACATATATAATTTTTCTTTTAGTAATAGATGCAAAAATAAAATTTTTATTGTCATCTTCATTTGACGTTCGAAGATGGTACTCTTACGGCGTGACTTTATGACGTATCATGATGCTTAGACTTTCACTTCGGAATGTTACACATTTGGGTGGTATTGTAACAGCAGCCATTCCTGTCAGGGGAATAGGCAACTCCCTGACAGTTTGAATGGTGTCATTATCTACCATATAGAGTTCATTTCGACTAGTAGCGCTCAGTTCGTGGCTATTAACCCCGCCAGCAATGTAAAGACAGGATTCTGAAAAAAACAACAACATCATTTTAGACGAGTTCTGTTGAATGGGTGGATACTCTATCTTGAGTGAAACTATAAAAGATAGGGAAATTACACGGTTAAATGATTGATAAAAAGCCGTCATGGTATACGGGGTAGTAAATAAAGGAAACATCACATCAAACTTCCTATGTCGACATTATCAAGGTGTGCTTTGTATTTATTTTTACTTAAAATGTTATTATTATAAAAAAGAAGCCACATAACTCTATCACTGTTAACAAAATTTGTGGCGTAAAAATGGGTCTTCAGTTGGATTGTACACATCTTATAATATATTATCAACACTATGTCTATACTGGAAAGAAGTGCTTTACTTAAACAAAACATTTACCTAGAAAGACTTTCCCTTGAAACAGGTAAAATAAGTAGAGGAAAGGTCGTTTTCTAAACTATATTTCCAATATATTTAAATACGCTGGTATTACATAATACGCATTCTTTGCCTATTTTCAATAAAAAGATATATCCATTCTTTTCTGATTCTCTGTTCTATACTTAATATAAAAAAACAGTGGTTTAAAGTAAATTTCCTTACCTAATGCAACAACTATCGCAGAATGTCGAGGACATCCTAATGAAGTTTTTTGTTTCCATTCCATAGTTTCTTCGTCATACACATCTATAGCTGGTACACTTACAAGATAGTTATTTTCATCTGTAGAAGGAGCTGCGCCTCCACACAACCAGATTTTGTTGTCACACACAGCAGCATTCCCAAAAGCCCTGCCAATTCTCAATGGCCGGCCATCTACCCAACTGTATAGAATAATAATAATAGAAGTATTCTTGGAACCGCCTCTCTAAACATCAAAACTATATCAATATTTCTGTCTAGAGTATTGTGTAATCAAAGTGAATCAAATTTACATTGTTTGTTTGTGATTTGTTATTGTTAGATGGCAATATGGCGTAGCATTTCATTTAATAGTTTTCAATCAAGTGTTAAGTTTTTGTGTCATTTCGTAAGATTTATTTCAAAATTAAGGCCCAATATAAAGCGTTAGGCTTGGTAAAAAACGTCATTTTTCTTGAAGTTGACCAAAAGCAAAAATTAATTTTGTATCGTTAGGACTTGACTAGTAAGAAACGCAATTTACAATGTTAATTGAGTATTGTGACAAACATAACTTTCTGGCAGCTTTAAAATGCCATTAAATGATTAAAGCTTTATTACAATTATTTGTATATATTCACTAATTTGTGCATAGCAAAAAAAAAAATGTGTACGATTTAAAACATTTTTTTTTTCACATCGTTATTACATAATCTATACAAATATGCTACAACTATACAGACTAATATAATAATTCATAACTTTGTTATCACATTGCACATAATATAGAAATTATAAACACACAATATATCAGTCACCCCGACGGGACAGTGGTAAGCCTATGGATTTACAACACTAATATCAAGGGTTTTATTACCTCGGTGGGCACAGCAGACAGCCAGATGAGGCTTTGCTATAAAACACACACGCACAATATATCAAAAATGTAAGATAGTATCAGAAATTAGTCTAATTGGTTTAGATGATAAAAAATATAGTTGTTGTAAATATATCTTTATATAATATGTAATTTTGCTTACAACATTTCTAGTGCGTATTTCACACTAGGACTTTCGTTAAATAAACCCTAATTAAATAAACCTCTCTTTCAACACAGTGTTAATGCATCGCATACAAGGTTACTTTGAACCAAGTAATAAGCAAAAGTCCTACTACGACCCAAACGGATCTACAAAAATTAATCATTATCGCTTAATCATAACGTGCATACATTTGATATGTTCCGGTCTTCTATTTAATGTATTGATTGATATAAAACCACATGGACTAGTGATCAATTTTTTCTTCCAGTTATTTTCCATAGAATGTTTTCTTTGCTATTAAAATACAACTTTCTTACTGTTTGAAGACTGGGTCATAACAAAGAACATCATCCAACACTGGAGGTTCTTCCGTTGTCATCGACGTAAGTCCACCCAGAAGCCAAATGTACCCTCCATGAGCAACTGCTGCCATTCCCATTCGTGGTGAAGGCATGGACTTTTCCATGGTCCATTCATTCGATTCATGGTCGTAAGACTCAACAGAAGATACCAGTCTTAAATAAAAACATACAATATCTTTCACTAAAGAAATATTCAAACAGTGTTGGTTAAACTCTTGGTCATGATATAAAAAGATTGTTTGGTTTAAATAATAGTGATCAATTTATATTTGTGAGTAAATATTTTATTATTTTTAAGATTTGTTATAATGAAAGTTAAAAGCAGACGATTGTAAAAGGTTTTGTTAATAATTAATTGGTGTCGAGAATATAGAAAGTGGCCAGACGACTATGTAATAAAGACATAAATAGCGTGAGACGAGCGGGAAGCAGCAGACAGACAAAAATAGATAGATAATAGCAAAAGAGATAATAGTTGTGTGAAGTTAAGGCCTAACGTTTAATATGTTAAGAGCAAAACTCACAGTATAAAAAAAGATAAGAAGGATAATTTTATTCCCTCAAAGCGTGGTTCTAAAGTAATTGAATCAGCCTGGGTACACTTTGACAAAAGGAACAGAGGATCTTCAGAAAACCAAACGAATTACGGTAACTTTCGCCACAACTGTAACTTGTAAGTGAATCACACACCGAATACTAGTGTGATAGTAATATAGAGAAGATAATTCAACTTGTCAACTGAAATTCTAAAGTAACTGAATAGTCAGTCCTAAGTGGACTTTTGACAAGAAGAAGAAGAGAACTATACATAAATAGTGTTTATGATATGCCTGTAATCTCTATAGAGTGAAGACTTTTTTGTACATATGTTCAACGTGTTCGGAATATATATATATATTATTTGAAAACAAGTAAAGTGTGTGCTGTTCATTCATCGTTGAATTTATAGCTAACAAGTCAGAGATACCTACTGTAGAAGAATCCTAAGCCCAACAACAACATAGTATATGTTTATACTATTAAGAAATATAAGTAAAAGCTATTTATTTCGACAATTGACAAAAAGAAGAACTTGTACATATAATATTGTTTTTCAAAATCTGACACTGTTATTTGATTCTATTACAGCAATATAATTGATTAAATAAGAATTATGTTTAGGTTGTAAATTACCCCAGAAATATTATTTAGCAGTAAAATACTAAGAAGAAAATTTCTTCAAAGGATTTTCTCTCTTTCATACTTCACTGTATTCAAACGTTTACTAATTTCATCTGTTTAACAAAAAGAAAAATACCTGCCAATGTCATCTCTTCCTCCAATAGCATACAAAACATCATTAAAAACTAATAGGCTATGGTGAGATCGTGCACAACGCATGTCCCCCATTCTGGTCCAATTCTTGCTGGCAAGTTCGTATACAAAAGTTGTTTTCGTGGCAACCATTTCTCCCCAGGTTCGTACATCAGGATCATAACCGCCTATGAAGGTACTGTTATTAAAATTACAATTTCCTTACTTGGTGTATTGCATAAATATGCATTTAGTACTAGGCGATAAAAATGAAGAAAACATTACCTAAACGTATGTAAATTATAAATATATAATTAAGTATATAGTAAGCCTACGACTCTAATAAGATATATATGATTACAGCTAAAGGCTGGACTCTAGTTTAAGGTATAAAAATATGCATTATTCTATTTTAGGTCTAAAATGTCTATAAATATGTCTGTAGTATAAAATATTTGCTAGCCAGTAGAGCATTCAATATAAAAAATAATGACAATATTAACTTAATAATATAAATTTGAAGTGCTATGAAACTTATAGCATGTAAATAGCATTTTATTGCCTTTTTGGTATCCCTTCTTTAGCAATGTTTTCTGTATTTTCGAATTCCTTGACATTTTAGTGAACCATTTTGATAACATTGTCAAATATTTGTGTGTCAGTGTTTTCTTGTACACCAAAATTTATTTATTATTTACATTTTACATACATCTTTACTGCAGCTGAGAATCGGAGAGTTCTTTACTAATTAGTGCGTTATATGTATAGGAAAATTGAACCACATATTCGTATCAGCTGTATAAACTCGCATAACATCAAATGTATGTTTGCTTCAATTAATATATTAACATTTTTGCAATAAGTCCATTTTCATACTACATTCTACAAGACATAATACCATGAAAAGCAACTATACATTATTTAAAAACTAGAAACTTTAGGCTTGGTAAGATATAATGAAACAGTCTTATCTTTACCTTTTGGTCCATAATAAATCTTATCGCAAAGCCTCACAGTTTGAAAAGAAGCTCCTTTACATTTTCTTGAAGGAAGATATATATATATATATATATATATTCAGATCCTTAATGGCAAGATATTCTTAACTTTTGCTTACTATAGGCTGAAGAGATAACTCGAAAATCGTTAGATACAATTGGACCATTACAAAATGCGCACGTTTTAGTAATTGGCGTTTTGAATTATCGACGTATCGTGCCTGGCAAGACTGATATCTATAACTTCAGATGACAAATGAGTACTGCATTTTTCTTATCTTATCTTTGATCTTAAATATAGTTTTTAACTTCAAGTTATTTTCGAAAAATGATTCAAGTGTTGTTTTTTTTAATTTGTACGAAGTTTTCAACGTTTCGGCAGTATAAGACAAAGAATGGCTACTTGTTTATGTTTCACAGTTTGCATGTTGACTTGTTCTTTCTTGTTCGAAGATTTTGACACGGTCTTCTTTATTTCTAAATCAACAAGTCAAACAGATATTTATATTTTAGTATTTACTGCCCAACAATAGATCAGCAGTAATTTAACGAATTTACAATGCTAAAATCCGAGGTTCAATTCTTCGTGATTGACAGAGGGCAGATGGCCTATTGTGTAGATTTGCGCTACAACAAACAAACGGTATTTGCCTGCATATCAAAAATAATTATTTATTATCATATACTCGTATATTGCAGTTGAAAATCATAGGTTTTACACCATATGTTTTTCAATAAATAGGGTGTGTGTGGTGGTGGGGTTTAAATGGAACCCTCTAAATCTTATTTTTCAAATGAATTTTTTTGTAATCTTTCCTTTTAAAACTGGATATCAAGAATAATAATGGAGTCTTGGTAGGCCAAAGCAGGTACAACAATTTCTCGGTACCGGTAAAGAAGAAGAATTCACAATTTTTTTTCATTACTTTCAATATTATTTCTGTCTCACTTTTTTGTGATGACTGTCGACACAGATTTGCTTACCTACTGATATTATTATGGTATACAAACTCAATGTTAGTTTATTATTGAATGAAGTTTAATCGTGATTACTTCGACGGTTGTGAAGGGTCTTTGAAACTGAAACTGCTTATTTATAATTTTGTTGATATTATATTGTTAGAACTCGGTATTAGAATTAAACATCTAGGGTAAATTCTCAGTTTTAAACGACCATTAGCTAGAGGAGAAAAAATTAATTAAAAATAGGCGAACTTGAACAACACTTAAGGGCCTAAAAGATACAATACAGCGATAAAATAATATCAAGATCCAAGTTGCAATGAAACTATTAATATAAATAGCTCGAATTAAAGCGCTTTTTGGTTGGTACAAATTTTCCTTTTTAATTTTTAATCGTATATTATTATTCCCACTCTTATTTGTGAAACTTTGCTCATTGTTTGTTGACGTTGTTGTACATTTGTGTCAATAACGAAATATATATTTATGAAAATAAACAATATCAATATTCGTTATCGATTTCGTAAATTACTCAGCAAATTCATTGTATAAACTCCCTAACCAAATTCTGAAAGATTAGCTCCAGTCAATAAAGCATACCATCCCTCCCCGTGAGTTAGTGGTAAGTCTATGGTCTTAAAACGCAAAATTCTGAAGTCTGATTCCCAAGAGTACAGATATACATCCCATTGTGTAACTTTTCACAACAACAATAATAAAGTTGAAAACAAAAGCAGAATTGCCAATTCTACAACTTCTCTAGTTATTAAGACAGTTATAAGATTTCGTTTAAATAATACAGGAACAAAAACTGAACATTTCAGAATAAGCCGGTAAATCTGTGCTTATGATAGCAGTCAGTAGTAAAATCCTTAGCTAAACCTAGTAAATAACGTAACCAGGAATGGGAATGTAATTTGTTTTTCAAGTTCGCGTGTAAGTGTAATGACTGAACCTTTTGAATTTAGATAGTCAGCAAAAACAGGTGAGCCTGAAAACAATTATGGAAAATACGTCGTCAACATAAGGTGTGCAAAACAAATATCTGAAATCTGTTGAACAATCAATAAACTGACTGTTTCCTGGTGTGTCATGAATACATTTAAAAAAATGGATGCTTTCCCATAGCTAGGCCATCAGTTGAACTGAAGATTTTCCTACTATACTCATAGTAGAACTCTTTTGTTGTGAATTCTAGAAGATTTTTAAAGTCGAGTCTAGATGACTATTAAGAAACAACTCATTTTGGAAAATTTAATCAGTAGCGAAGTATACAGTTTCATTGTGGTATATTAGCATATAGTGATTGAGGTAACATTAAAACACGTCACGAAAATTTAATGGTAAAATTTGATGTTTCTGACAAAGATTGAAAACTTGTAACTGTAGTTAAGAGTGTGCTCTGTGAAAGTGAAGTCGAAAAGAAAATTGTTTAAAATACTTGCCAGATTTTAAATACATATTCCTATGTTTAAGACAATAGGTCTGAGTGAAGTACCTTCTTAGTGGGTTTTAAATAAACCATATATTAGGCCAGAATGTCAGTCTGGAAGCCTCAGTTTTTCTAAAATATTGTCATGGATAGTACCATACTTCTTTAATGAACTAATATAACAAGTGTAGCACGTGTAGTTGGGTAAAAACACGGTTTTTAAAACATACTTATGTAATTTTAAATACCATATATTTTGTTGACTTAATTGTCCTCATTCAGAATGAGAGCATCATTAGAATTTTAAGGTTCTTTGGTGGTAAAGCAAAATTCAAACCTCTGAATCTCTTAGTTGTTTAGTGTCATTAACAATAAAATTATAGAAGTTACTTCGAAAAAAAATTACTAAGTGTAGTCTTGTAAAGTCCGTGAAGTTTGTTTTAGTGTTTTAATGTTCAATCAATCTAGAATATAGATCCAGGAACACGCCTTTTGTAATGGTCCATTTTCATCTAATGACTTCCTAATTAAAAACGAGTTAAGAATAAAATAGTTTATTCTCGTCGAGGATCTAAATTTTTCTTTAAGAAAAAGAAAAATTAAAATGAACTTGTTTTCATGCTGTAGGGCTTTACCTTAAAACTCCTGTTGGACAAAAAGCTAAGTATAATATACTGAACCGCAAAAGAAACGACGCATATTTCGAAAACT
>NW_013668565.1:0-2133 GCF_000517525.1 Limulus polyphemus
ACAATTCAACAAATTCTCTTAATTTTACAGGACGTATTTTCTTCTGTACTGGTCTCCATCTCGTTGGCTTCTTCTTCACGAGGGGATCATATGCTCCATCGGGAATTGTCCTATTATCGGTAACAGCCACATCAGTGGTAGTAACTTCATCAAGGGCTTCACTGTTTCCCTTCTCAAAACCGGGTAGAGTTTCTTTTTCGACAGTAGCTTTTTCGGGTGTCACGTCTTCAGCAGCGTCATTTGTTTCATTGTTCACTTCATTCCAACTGAAATGTCCTGGACCATGATAACGCCAAAGCCTGTTGGCATGCACCTTTGGCTTACCTCGCCGACCACATTTTATTTGGAAAGTCACGTCTGAGAGACGATCCACTATGTCATATGGGTCTTCCCGTGGAGAAGACAACTTAGGAGACTTCCATTTGGTCTTCCTGGGATTATACAACCACACCTTGTCTTCTGGTACAACATAACATAGTTTATTATAACATAATCATATTATCATAACATAGCTTCATGGAATCAACAGACTTTTTCAAGTTTGAACATACTTTATGGATAATATCATCCATCCTTTCAAATAACACTTTCATGAACTCTGACACATTTTCAGGCAACTCTTCGTAAGGTGGGCGTCCTGTTAACAGATCCACTGGACACCAAAGTTCTCGACCAAACATCAGCTTTGCTGGAGTGAATCCAGTAGCTTCATGCTCTGCTGTTCTATAGGTCATCAACAGTGGAGGGAGTAAGACATTCCAGTCACCTTGGTGGCTATTACAAAACTTTGCCAATTCCTTTCTCAGTGTCCAGTTGTACTTTTCTACCATCCCATCAGACTGTGGGTGAAGTGGCGTTGTCCTGGACTTTCGTATGCCAAACAACTTGCAGCATTCACGGAACACAGCTGATTCAGAGTTAAGGCCTTGATCTGAATGCAGTTCATATGGCACACTAAACCTGAAGAAGAAATCACTAATAGCTGTAGCTACAGTTGTAGCTTCCTGATGTGGTATTGCATATGCCTCAGGCCACTTGGTGAAATAATCCATCACCACACAAATGTACTTGTTTCCTGCACGAGTTTGGGGCAGAGAACCAGCAATGTCAACGGCTACTCTTTCCATTGGTGCACCAACTTTATATAACTTCATTAAGCATGTCCCTTATGCTTCGGTCCCCTTTTAGCACATGTACTGCACCATACTTGCCTCATACCTATCCAGTAAAATCTCTGTCATAGGTGAATCAATGTCTTCTTAACTCCGAGATGTCCTCCTGTTAAACTATCATAGGATTGACGCAGCACAACTTCCCGTAACTTTCTCAGTATAACCGTTTGCCAGGTCGTTACTTTCCCATCTTCGGACAAGAATACCATCTTCAAGCTTCAACTGGTCCCATTGTGCCCAATAGTTCTTTGTCACAGAGCTTAAGCTAGACACCTTCTCCCAAGCAGGGTGCAAAACACTTGCTTTTAGAAAATCAATTATTGGCTTCAAATCTTGATCTTTCTCCTGCTCTGATTTAATATCTATATCTGATTCCATTTCCCCATCATCAACTCCTTCAGTCACTTTGACTTCAGCTTGATGGCACCTGGTTAGTTCAACCTCTCTGTTGCAACAATGTCTGCAGTCATTTTTGCAGGGTCTTCGGCTCAGTCCATCGGCTTTTTCCATGAGACTTTCCTTCTCTGTATTCAATATTATAATTATACTGGTCTATTTTTCCGATCCAACATGCCAGTTGTCCCTCTGGGTTCTTTAATGATCTTAACCAGTGTAATGCAGCAGGATCTGTCCTGATGGTAAACCTAGCCCCATAGAGGTATGGATGGAAATATGTCAGACTCTTTACTATAGCAAGGAGTTCCCTCCGTGTTACACAGTAGTTCCTCTCTGGCCTACTTAGAACCCTACTGAAGTAGGCCACCACATGTTCGTTTTCGCCCACTTTCTGAGACAACACTCCTCCAATTCCGACATTACTAGCATCACAATCCAATATGTACGGCAGTGAGGGATTTGGAAGCCAATTTTTCTTTCAATGTCTTGAAAGCATGCTAGCAAAAAACTGTCCATTCGAACTTCTGGCCTTTTTTTCGTCAAATCATGTAGTGGGGCAACTATA
>NW_013668565.1:3069-16580 GCF_000517525.1 Limulus polyphemus
GTTAAACTTCTCTGAGAGCTGCCCTTGAATCCTGATGACTGTACCAACGTTGGTACCTCTGTGCTTGACTTAACATAGGATTCAAATTCAAGAACTCTAGCCATTGCATCCTGCATAGTAGAGGGGTGTGCTTGCTTTACTTGTATTTTCAGTTGTATACTGTCCAAGGCATCTATAAACTGATCCCTCAGCAACAACTTGAGGAGATCGGGTGGTGCAGTTGGGTAGGCGTTGTGCACCATACTTTCCAAATCCTGTGCCAGCTCTTGCAGGCTCTCCCCTTTAGCACGGATTCTCGTCCTAAACTTGGCCCTGTAGACTTCAGACTGATTTCGGGTTCCGTACCTGAGTTCTAGAAATGCTACCAGTGCTCTATAGTTGTGTTTGTCATCTGCTGACAACCGTCCAAGTATTTCCAGTGGTTGTCTCTTCAAGCTTGTTGCCAGATATACTGCTTTCTGCTCCTGTCAATCCATTCATCTCTGACAGGAGCTCAACTTGTGCTCTATTTGCTTCCCACGGTGCCTTCCCATCGAATTTCTGTGGCTTCCTTCATACTAGATCACCTCTATTGCTGACATTCATATCTGGGATGTGACTTCTAACAGGACTGAATATGTCTGTATTAGGGTTTAGCTGAGGGGTCTGGAAGGGGCATCCCATTGTCTGAGGCTGATTAAGTCGATGGCTAATATATCCTCCTTGTGTAAAAGACAGTAAATCATTCTTTAATGTATTTAATTTGCTTTGAAATTTACTAATGTTTTCCATCAGTGTACTCTGGCTTTCTCTCAATTGTTGGATACTTTCTTCTTGTTTATTTTCTTTCTCTTCCACCCACTGCTGTAGTCTCTCTTCTTGTTTACTTTCTTTCTCCTCCAACAGCTGTTGTAATCTCTCTTCTTGTTTCTTTTCTTTTCCTCCAACAACTGCTGTAATCTCTCTTGTTTATTTTGATGTTCGAGCTGCCACTGTTGCAGGTTTTCTTGCCACTGCTGTAATCTCTCTTCTTGTTTCATTTCTTTTTCCTCCAACAACTGCTGTAATCTCTCTTGTTTATTTTGCTGTTCCAGCTGCCACTGTTGCAGGTTTTCTTGCAACTGCTGTTGTCTCTCTTCTTGTTTATTTTCTCGTTCTTCTTGTTTCTTTTGCTGTTTTATGTATTGCTGCCATCAAATCTGCTAAGCTGTAGTTTCATTTGCCGCCTCTCGTTTCCATCTTCTTCTTTTTTTTCTATCCCACTTCTGACACCAATTTGTTACGTCTCTGTTCGTTTGTTAATTTCCCGTAGAAATTCTTCCCTAGAAACTTCAACGATACAAGTTATTTGTTGAATAAAATTAGTTTATTCTTTGTCAATACAACTTTGCAATACACTTAATTTCCACAGCTACTTTAACATAAACACACGCTATAATTCACAATGAACGATTCACACACTTTACTTACTACAGCGCTTGACTCAATTGTCCTCTCTATCTCTGCCTGTCTGCAATTCTATTCTGATTAATTGTCTGGCGCACTTATATACAAAAATAGAGGGCGCCTAGCAAGTACTGGATTATTCGTGATGTTCCCCGATCTTTCTTGAACTCATTACGTGTTACCGGGGTCACGTGACTTTCGCTGTGGTAACAGTGCCATTCCGTCAGTTATTTTGTTGTCGTTCCTGTTTTTTAGTACAGAGCAAACGCAACTGGCTATTTGCGCTCTGTCCACTGCGTGGAATCAAACCCCGAATTTTAGCGCTACAATTTCTTAAACTTACCTCTGACCCACAGGAGGACTATATTTTATACTAGCTATTATTTATTTTTGTATTTCACATACTTTGTTTAATCTTATAATTAACACCCCTCACTTTAAAATGTAAACTTATGTCGAAATATTATAAATGAATATAATTTTTAGTACAATTGTTTCATATTTTTCTGTTTATTATAAACTTGCTATCATTTTTAGCTTAAAACTAAAACCCTATTCTAATTATAGCTGTACTATTATCAAATTTCCTTGTTTAAGGTCGTAAAAATGACTTATCTGTAGTATTTGTTTGCAATTAAGCACAAAGGGCTAACTATGCTCTACCCACTTAGAGTATCGAAACCCGGTTTCTACGGTTTAAGTTCGCAGACATTCCGCTGTGCCACTGGGGGCTATCTGGAGTATACGAAAGCTTGAGTTCGTTATATGAAAACGATTTTGAATACACAAGTCAGTAAGACACGTGACAACTACAATCGGCATAAATTCATGATAGCAATTTAACGATTTCCTCGACCACTTGTTATGCGAGAACCAGAGTAGCTGATAAATTTCGATATTGCCTACATAACACAAAACGTGCACACTAAAACTTGCATTTGCTGACCACTTAATAGAAATAGCATTTCTTTTAATAACAAAACAACTGTCAATGTCAAAAAAAAAAAAAAAAAGAAGAAAGAAAACCTTTATGAACTGTCGATAAACCACAAACATCCAATTAATTTAATTTTGGTAAATATTCACTATTTTTCATTTAAACCTTTTTCCGGTCACTTATACTACTCGGTATTACTTAGTAGAGCATTTTGTTTGGTTTTGCGGTCAAAGTTTAGACATTTACAATTAGTTTAGTAACAAAAACAAAAAAAAAAAGCATTTCTTCTTCAGCAGGAATTATATTGAGATGAAATTCATATGAGATTTGTATGCCGGAAGCACTGTATTATTACGTAGCACGTAAAATTAGAGCTTTCATTTCGAGCTATAAAACCATTTAACAGCCGGTTAATTATTTTTGTCTGTTGTCGTTAATTAATATCCATATATTTCGGCTTTGGAACACCTAAAGAAAGAAGGGATACAAGAGGTGCCCTTTTGAATAAAGTTCTGATGAAACGAAGTCAACTTTAATTCGTAGAACAAAAATATGGCATTAAAATTTTATCTAAGTATATTATTTTAAACTTGTAGGTTCCTAATGATCATTGATATATGTCTTGATATTCGGCTTTCCATAAAATGCATCTTACTCTTAATTATAATTACCTTGCAATATATTAAACTCAAAATGTGTACACTGGTGGAAGTTTTAAAGGCAAGTTAATAAGATAAATATCACTGAAGAAAATGATGTGAACTTTTACGTCCAACACGTTACAATGAAATAATATGAAAACAATTACGACAAAAAATCATGAGATTTGTAACCGAGTCAACAACATACTTACACTAATGGTCTATCACAATACAGGGTAACTATCCTTCACTTCTTTTACCTAAATTACCCTCTTCTCTCCCAACCCTTCATACATTCTTTTACTTGTACATTAAATGCAATTAAACTTCCCCATTTTCTTTTTTGCAACATAATACGAGGTTGTAAACTGACAAAAATGTAAATAAATAAGATTGGCTCCTATCAATTCTGGTTTTAATTAAAATATAAGACTTACGGCTTCAATGAAGAAAAACGTATCAAACTAAAAGACTTCTTGGCAATTATGTTTAACAAACAAACTACATTATTATTCTAATACAATATGGAAGAAATTATTGATAAATAAACCACCACGTATATTTTGGTTTACTTAGTTTAATTTCAAGATCCAAAACTCACAAAAGCAATCAAGACAGTTTTAACTAAATGTACAAAAAATTGTATAGTTATGTCTAGAGTGCAGGATCAACACAAAACAATAACATATATAAGCTGAAAATGTAAAAACATTACAAATCACAGTTTATCTTGCAAAGCAAAATTTATTAAAAGTATTTTGCAAAAGTAATTTATATAAGATTTTAAAAACAATACCTTATAAAAATTTAAAATGAAGTTTTTTATTTAAAAATACTAAAACATGACAAATAATGTGTGGAAATAAATTATTTTAACATGTAATGAAATGATTTTAATTTGTTTTAAACTTCTCTACAAATGACTACAAGTTACCCAATAATTAAAATGGCTATATTTTTTACACTTTTCAAGAGAAAGTACTATAATTGTACAGTTACGATCATGCTAGCATGCATAACATGGAATACTATCAGAACAAAAACATTACAACATTGAAAATGCAGGTCTTATTAAACATACATTGAAAGGAATGACACCCTGAAGTATCTAACAGAGTGATCTTCTGAACTAACGTGCTTATTTGCTGTTAAAGTAAAAGAACAAAACCTTTAACATACATGAATGGACCATACACAAGCCTTAAACTAAAGAGTACTTGACTTCATCTACTTGAATAAACCTACATTACCTACAGTTTTCTATGCACCAATTGTAATATATGTTAGACTGTAATATTTCACAAAAAAACTGACATTCCTAAAACAGGTGAAAACCAGTTAGTTAAGGAAGAGAGACTTAGTTTGTGAATGCATATGTTACTTCTTTTGCAAGGTAAATAATATATATATATATATATAAACGGATACTGAAAAATAGCTAGAACAACTAATGGAGGAGTTTTACTTGAATTTTCAATAAAGTTCCCATGGACAATAAAGTAAGCCTCACATGAAATAGTAAGTAACAAACAGACTTAGTGGTTCAATATAGCTTCAATAATTAGCCATTAATCCTAAAAATCATCTCCAAAAATGAACTACAAAATGTTAATTATTTCACAGTAAAACATATCACTCAAATATATGTTTTAATGAGAAGCTTAGTGTTATATATAACTTCAATCTGCTAAGTAATGGGTTACTTTAGTGTATATACCTAAGTTTTACAGGTTATTTAATGTACCTTTCATTTTATCTTAAAATACCCAATGAACTTTCTAAAGCTTTAACTATAACATAAGCAAAAATTAATTTTGAACATTTCCAATTTGTTTAAAGGAGTAGGTGTAAGGTTGATCAAAGTGTCATTTATCTGAGGCATTATCAGAAAGGCTATGACATACTCCATTGTAATTTGTGTGCCCTTTTGAGGTTGGTAATCATTACTGAAACAAGCTTCAGGTGCTGGAGAATTTGGGGCAATGAACCACCTCTTAATTGTTCAATCTCTTTCTGTGGAATTGCACCCACCTCTTCAAAAAAAGAAATATTAAACAAGAGCACATAAAACATATAATTTGATATTATTTTGAGTGAACTTATGGCTTAGTTTAATTCAACACCATTTTCTCCACAAGTTAAAAAACAAAGATTTTTATAATGATAACATAATCTTAACTTATTTATTTATTAGTGAAGATTACTATTACGTTCTTATTCATCTTAATTTTTTATGTTTATGTTACAATTATAAGTTTTAATAAGTAGGTTAACACTGTGAAATTATAAACACAAAACATTTTAAAATAATTTTCTTTGTCTTTGGTTTTCACAAAGTAAATATCCCTTCTTCCCCAAAAACATTGACTCATCTCATTAAAAATAAAAGGGATATTTGAGTATTTTAAATATTACTTGAGGAAACTTGGTAAATTTCCATTTTAACTTTCATCACACACATATCTAATATTAGGCCATGTAATTAACTAGCTGATTTTCAGGCTGTACAGGTGGCTTTGTAATTTGTGAATGTAATGTCATTCTTTTTCCTTCTCAACTTCATAAGAAGGATATTGTTTAGAATCAGATGGATAAGCATATGGCAATTAAGATATACAACAAATGTTTTCATTCACTGAATATCTTATGAATGAATATTAATTTTTCAGGTGATACTTGGAATCCTGGTAAGTAAGAAAAAGCCCGGTCACTTTGCAACTTTTACATTTTTCCACCACTGATTTTTTTTCTACATGGCAAAAACAATGTAATTAATATTTTTTTTTAATTTCTTGGTCATTTTTATAGTAGGTAAACAACCAGATTAAATTTCAAATATTTTTTACTATGAAGTTACTGAAAGACTAGCTATCCTGCATGATATAGAGCAGTACATGGTAAATATAATATAGGTAAAACTATATTATAAATATCCATCAAATTTCAACATTTATGATCAATGAACAAAAGTAGCTCTTCTGAAAAAAAAATTGAAACGAATAAAAATTACCAAAACAATAATACTAGTATTTACATACGATTGGATGAAAAAAAAATATTCACACTGAGTACAAATTCATTTCAACATCAAATTTTCCATATCTCCAACAGGATACTTTTGATAACCTATTTATGAAAATTATGTTATTTCTGAATATTTTACATCCACTTTGTCTTAACAGTGAGATTTCACACTACATTTCTATTAAGTTGGACACAAAGTACAGAAAAATACCTAGCAACTAGATTTAAACATAGTTACAGTATTAATTGCTACAGAAAAGTGATACAAATTAATCCTGAAAGACATACTATTAAAAAGCAGGAAAAATTAACAATATGGTCTTTCACCTCAATTATCTTTTGTGAATCTTGATATATCAAATAGTAAAACATCTGAGGATAAATTTCAATTTTGATTCAGCTTTTCAAATTAGTGTACCTTTTAAATGATTATGCACATAGTAATAATTATTCATTGTTTTTAATACAACATAAAAGTTGAGTATCTAGCTGCCAGTATCACGACTTCAAAGCCTACACAAAATTCTATTACATTTTCTTATCAGCACCTTATTCACTCTTGTTTGATTGTCTGATGAACAGAACAAAGCTGTTCTAAAACCTTCAGAAAAAAAAAAAGTTAATCTTATTCTATTCACATAAACCCTCCAAATCAAAGGCACTTTTTCTCACATCATGGTTGGACCTGATGTGTGAAACCATCATAATTTCAAAGATCAGAAACTTGGATGAGACAGGCTTATATCACCATCTTTGGCAGAAAAACATCACACACACCTTACAGGTAAAACCCATTGAAACATATTGTCAATTTACAGGAACAAGCACTTTGGCACAAATAAACTTGTCACAGAGTGAGAAGTTATCCTTACACACTAGTTTATTTAATCCCAACAAAACCATGAAATCCCTTACTAACCCAGTTATGAATTACAAATACTCTAATTTTCTCTTGCATAACACTTCAAGTTTAACAGTAAAGTTTTGTACACAGGTTAAATTGAGATTAATGACGTGTTAACATATCCAAAAATAATCACCAAGAGCGCTGCATTACATTTAGAAATCAACAACAAAAAATACCAGTCAATAAGTCTCATATGAAGACATACTTTCCACAACACTTTTATATTGCTGTTAATTTGAAAAACCCATGTGAAAAATTTCAGGATTTTTTCAGTGTATTGTTTATGTGTGTAAAATTACGTTATTTTATGCTGCATTCATAGTACATGTATACATTTAATCCTGGGTTGTTTTAAAGTTGAAGGGAGTCCACTATTTTTGACATTATTTATAGATTCTGATCACATTGAAGCATATTTTGGGGTTTAACCAATTGTAATACTAGGATTTCATTCAAAGGCACCTTCAAATGGAACTCTTCCAACAGCTTTTTTTTCTAGTGAACTATATAAATTACAAAACTTACCTTTTTTTGACTTTACATTGTCAACTAATGTGCTGTAATAAGATGCACATATATGTATAAATACAATCTTGAGGAAGAATACTTCACAATTCTATAATGGACACAAAATATGATCATTAACTTTACATACTATTCACTTTAACCTTTCTGTGCAGTACACACTGTAAACATTTTTCTACTTTAAGATTACTGACAGTGTTCTTCTTGATTATTTTACTTAAATACTGACATGGATTCCTGGAGGTCATACCAACTAGAGAAATCTAGGATTCACTTAGGATTGTTGACCTTAGAATGTAACTGATATTTCCAATTTCTAGCTTCTTGGTATAAACTTTAAGGTCTCAATACAAACCCCCATATTGCTAAGGGATTTCAAAACATAAGCTATCTCTATGAAACAGTAAAAGCCCAGATGTCTGATATGAATTTTTATTTTTATCAATAAACATTATGTGCATGTCATAATAAACTTGAAAGCCTACAGACATATTAAAACTTATTAAAAAAACATGAGACAATCAATTTCTACCTAGTCAGTTCTAAAATAAAATGTATCTTGCATTATGCTTAATTTCAGCATTAAAGGCAGCAGTAACACAATTAGGAACATATGATAAATATGATTGAAACAGCTATGAAGTAACAATACAAACAACACACAACATACTGTCAATCACAGCTAAGTATGAATGTAAAGATACTGAAAACAGGATTCAACAAGACAGCTTTTATGAGATGATTGATAGCCAGGGCTGTATCTATATGTTCAGAACTGCTTCATGAAATAACTATAGCACACAAATAACAGAAGGTTGAGATAGTGACAAAAATATTGAACTTATTCTTGAATCTTTCTCAGGTATTGACATTAATATAATTATATACAAATTAATAAAACTAAACTATGCAATGATTCGGCAATCGATCAGATTCAAGAAAGGCTAAAACAAAAGAACTAAAACATCTTTAATGTATATTTTGCTACATAGAAACATTAGTCTTAACAATAAGAAAGCTCACAAATTATGCTCATTTCTAAAAAACACACAAAAAAACTACACTTTACAGTTTAGTAAACAAGATACAGTGGAAATGTCAACAAATAAAGAATGTTGTGTAAACGAGCTACTTGGATTATTGAAACTGGTATATTGGTGGTAGTAAAAGCTTGGGAACCATATCTTAGATAATTAATGAAATAACATTATTCATTAACTCACGATTATTTAATTTCCACATACAATAAAAACTACAATATACAATGTACATTATTTAAAACAAATGTTCAATGGAAGGGATTGTCTCTCACTTGCATCAGCATCCCTAGGCATGAGTTTTCCAAGTATACGTGAATGTAAACATTACATATTCTGAAAGACTTAAAGATTCTGTTAAAATTAATGCATGCCATACACTCCTTCATGCTATAATAACCACACAGTACTTCTCACTTGGCAGATTCTTGTCATGAACTTGATATATAAAATAAAACAGATTACACAATTTAATGATGTAATTAGTTTCACAGTTAAAGAAAGCCAATAATCTATTAGTTTTCCACCTGCTGTTTAATAATAACTCTTTTAACTTTTAGACAATGATTTAAGATTTATATTAACATTACAAGCCAGCAGAAAATAAAATGTCAAGTCATACTTTAATGTGAATAGGTTTGAAATTTTAAAATACAGCCAATCCTTTAGTTACTTTTGTCATAGGACATGTTTTGTCGTGCAAAGTACTGAGAAACTATTTTAACCGATAGTCTTTCCTCAATTCATATTTTTACAAACTCTTAAATTAATCAGAACTGTGTACAGCAGATAGCTATATAAATATATCATATGCAGTAGTGAAAAGTTATCTTGAAAATTAGTTTTCAAGATTTTACAAAAAATTTGTTATGTCAGCTACTTTTCTAAGGTATAAAATACTTAAAAATGCAAAAACTTGTGGCTATTACATGTACCATGTTTAGAAACACAAAAATATCAACCACACTACTAAGACCAGTTCACATTCCCACTCCTGAACAACCTATATATTTTTTCCACCTTCACATAAAGAATAGCTTCAGGAATGCAATTCTCAGTCTTTAGTGCTTTTAATATATTATGCAAAAATGTATGTTTCATGTTTTCATTCTTCAAAATTTCCTGTAGTCACTCCTGATCTGGTATAGTAAAACACCTTCCAAGGTGATTGTACTTTTTACAGATCTTATTTAATTTTTTAATCTTAAACAATATTAAGTTCTAAATGATGTCACATCCAAATAGATTTCAGACTTGAGAAAAAAATTAGTATTCAAATGCATCCCTTAGAGGAGGAAATCTGAAGTGAACTATATTCAAACCTTTTTCAAGGCAGTGAAATCACAAAGTACAGTTTAAACGGTTATATGTTTTCATAGACTAATCATGTTTATTCGTATTGCAGACCAAGTCCCTGGTGAATCCTATTCAACAAAAGCCTTAAAAAGTGATATCAGTACCACCTGTAAATTACATTAAAAAACACATCACAGTCACTAGTGTTTTAAGTATTTCTATTAAAAATACTTTAAACACATTTTCTATTGTATTCACCTTTAGAGTGATCTCAATGATTAATCACTTTAAAAAATGTTTCGAACCAGTAGTTTCATTTTTTGAATCATAGTCCCATTCTTATAAATAATAATTTTGAGCATACCATATATCAAGGGTAGAATTTAATATAATGTTACAAAATTCTTTGTCCCTCAATTTTATAAAATATTTAAAATCCTGAAAAAACCAAGATTCTATCATAGAAAATACTTTCACTGATTTTAAAAGATCTCATGTACCTCAACAGATATTAATAAGCTGATAAGAAAAAAATTCAATTTTCTGTTCTTTACATGGACTAGTAAAACAAAAACTTCAGTCAACACTTTCATTTCTTTGAAAACAAAGTTATAAGTCCAATAAACAATGTACAGATTATAGTGGTATCTTGGTGAGTCACACTTCATTAAAACCATTCTGTATCTATTAAAGGGATTATGAACTAATTTATGCTTTTAATGTTTATATTAGTTCATGCTAGAAAGTTCTGAAATAACAAGGACTCACTTTATACACTTGAGGTACATATAAACACAAATGCCTTGTGAATAAATATGGGAAAAATTCTTATTCACGTCTCATGGAAGTACTGGTTGCTGGAACATTTCTATGTTGAAAAGATACTTTCTGGTGACATACCATATGACATTGCAAGCTTGCTTGAGTTACATAAGATCTTTTACAGACAAGACATTGATATGGCTTCTGTAATGATGGATGCCGCAGGTGTAGTTTTTGATGTGTTTTCATGTTGCCTTTCTGTGTAAACAGTCGACCACACTCAGGACAAGGAAATCTACGCTCTCCAGTGTGAATTAACATGTGGGTTTTCATGTTGCCTCGCTGGCTGAAAGTTTTGCCACAGATTTCACAGGGGTATGGTCTCTTCCCTGTGTGTGAGTTCATGTGGTAATCCAGGCCTAATTTTTGAGTAAATTTTTTACCACATATTTCACAGACAAATGGTTTTACTCCTTCATGACCCTGGACATGAATCTTCAGATTACCCTTCAATGTGAAACCTTTGCCACAGTAATGACACCGATAGGGCTTTTCACTGTAGTGGGTGCGTAAATGGTGCATCAAAAGGCTCTTCTCAGGAAATGACTGGAAACAAACTTCACATGGGTAGGGCTTATCACCATTGTGAATTGCCTGGTGATTCTGAAAACTGTCTATGGAAGAGAAACACTTTCCACATAACTCACAGATGATCGGATCTGTTATAGCATGTAAACTTCGACAGTGGTCAAGAAGTGTCTTTTTCAGAGTAAACTTCTCACTACACATGTTGCAGCTCAGAATTTCAGTGTAATGACACGGCATGTGAAAATGAACATCCTTCTCTGCAAAAGACTTCCCACATAAATGGCAAGGATGGAGTATTGCAATGTTTTCACTCTGTTTTTTAGTTGGAGCTAATGATTCTGGAGAAGAGATGGACACAGGAATTACACCATTTGATAAACTGCTATTAGGACTTTCTTCTGAACTACTCACTGATATTTTGGATTTCTCAAAATTCAAGTTCACCGAAGAACTTAAATTATTAATTAAGGTATCTCTTCCAGGCCCCATAATTCCATTGACATTCCCTCCTGAATGTTCTAGCTGTGATGGAAGTCTAAAAAAGAACCCAAATCCTGGATCCATACTACAGAGCTGATCAAACTATTTATTTTGCTAAAACACAAAAGATCTAAAAGGATATATGCAAATTCACATATTGTTACAAAAAGAAAAATATTCTACCCTCACTTAGTGCTCATTTGTCACAGTTCTTAATAATGAAATATGGTTTGAAATACTTCATCTCTAAAGTTACATGTGCAAAATTAAATCTAGCTTTAAAATTAACACATTGATTTAGTCACTTAATATTTTACATATAAAATCCAGATGCTATAGAGTGAAATTCAATAAGTTTGTCACATTCTTAAAAAACGTTACTTATGTGGAATTTTATAATACAGAGATATAATAGGAACTTCGAGATTCTGTCTGGTTATATTATATAATTATCGACATGCATCTTCCACAACGGCGTAGTGTTACACTCAGTCATATGCTATCGTAGAGGGTAGAATGGTTAATTTTCTTTATTTTTTTTCAGTAAAAAATTAACTTAAAATAAGTTAAATGGAATGAAAGTCGAAATTAATCGAGTTTGATTATCAACCAAACTGTTCACTTTCTGTTTAATACATTTATTACCACTTAAAACCAACTACGAATAAACTCGTCTCAAATATTATACAGGTTTGTGAATTTAAACTTCATAAATGCTGTTTTGGTTTTAATAACGGATTTTCCATAATTTTCTATCACGTAAGGATTTTTTACACATCGGAAAGAAAAAATCTTATTTATATTAATTTATTATTTCGTTGCATGAGCATTTTTTATTATGTTTGTTAACAAAAATACAAACAAAATGAAGAAAAGGGAGGCATATTAATGTCAAACGAATATGCATCTTCATTCATCCTAACTTTTTTGTGAAATCTACGCTTTTTAGTCTCAAAACTGCATCTTGTGGTTATTCTTTTATGTATTGCGTCTGGAGCATCTCGTTTCAATGACCAGCAGTAATCAGCCATCATGCTGATATCACACCTTCCCTGACATCTCCTCTCCATTTCTCTGCATGATGTCTTAATGACCTTTCCCCTTGTTATTCGCTGATGGCTCCGAGATTTTCAGGGAAATAGTCAATATGTGAGTGCAAAAAAACGAACTTTCAAGCTCATATTACGACCCAACTCTTTGAATTTATCGAGCATGTTATTGACAATAATTTCGTAATTTGGGTCCTTGCTGTTTCTTAGAAATTTATCAATAACTACTTTAAAGGCAATCTTACCCTTCTTTTTCAATTTTCCTCATTGTTCTTTCGAACTGTTCATCCTAAGTCAATTTCCTAATATGAGGCCCAACAAAAATCCCTTCTTTATGTCTCGCATTTGAAAGAGCTGGGAACTGCCCACATAGAAACTTGAAACTGTCGCCATATTTGTCTAAGACCTTTACAAACTGCTTCACCAAGCCCAGTTTTATGTGAAATGGAAGAAATATCCTGGTATCAAACTGACTCTGTGTGGACATTTCTTCTTTATCCAGTGCCGATTTCGTGCTCTGCTGTCCCATTCATACAAAAACATGGAAACTTTGTATAACCGGATTGTTGACCCAACAGCATACAAAGGACTTTTAAGTCTCCACAAAGTAACCAACCATGTTCTTTATACTTGAACTTATTATGAAGAAGTTCGAGATTTTCGTACTTTTCCTTCAAGAGAACCAAATGAGCGATAGAAAGAAATGCATATATGTTGTCATTGTGATTTGTGAAGGAGAACATCTTTTAGACATCTCTTGGAGGAATCAATGAACAATCGCCGCTCACTTGGTTCATAGACTGCAGCTCCTAGAATTGGTATTAATTCAGCAATATTGTT
>NW_013668565.1:17381-19784 GCF_000517525.1 Limulus polyphemus
ACCAGCAATGTCAACGGCTACTCTTTCGATTGGTGTGCCAATTTGATATAACTTCATTGGGGCACGTCTCCTAAGCTTTTGTCCTCTTTTTGCATAACATTCTTCTGCACCATTCTTCCACATCTTGCCTCATAGCTATCCAGTAAAATATCTGTCGTAGGTGACTCAATGTCTTCTTAACTCCGAGATGTCCTCCTGTTAAATTATCATGGGACTGATGCAGCACAACTTCCAGTAACTTTCTCGGTATAACCGTTTGCCAGGTCGTCACTTTCCCATCTGCAGTTTCTCATTTCCAGAGAAGAATACCATCTTCAACCTTCAACTGGTCCCATTGTGCCCAATAGTTCTTTGTCACAGGGCTTAGGCTAGACACCTTCTCCCAAGCAGGGCACAAAACACTTGCTTTTAAAATATCAATTATTGGTTTCAAATCTTGGTATTTCTCCTGCTCTGCTCTGATGGTGGTTCCACTTCACCATCATCAACTCCTTCAGTCACTTTAACTTCAGCTTGATGATACCTAGTTAGCTCAACCTCTTATTTGCAGCAATGTCTGCAGTCATTTTTTGCAGGATCTTCGGCTCAGTCCATCGGCATTTCCATGAGACTTTCCTTCTCTGTATTCAATATCATAATTATACTGGTCTATCTTTCCAATTCAACGTGCCAGTTGTCCCTCTGGGTTCTTTAATGATCTTAACCAGCATAATGTAGCATGGTCTGTCCTGATGGTAAATCTAGCCCCATAGAGGTAAGGATGCAAATATGTCAGACTCTTTACTATAGCAAAGAGTTCCCTCCGTGTTACACAGTAGTTCCTCTCTGGTCTACTGAAAACCCTAGTGAAGTAGGCCACCACATATTCGTTTTTGCCATTTTCTGAGACAACACTCCTCCAGTTCCGACATTACTAGCATCGCAATCCAGTATGTACGGCAGTGAAAGATCTGGAAGCTTTAAAAGTGGAGATGAGGCCAATTTTTCTTTCAATGTCTTGAAAGCATACTAGCAAGAAACTGTCCATTCGAACGTCTGGCCTTTTTTGTAAAATCATGTAGTGGAGCAGCTATAGATGTAAAGTCCCAAGAAACTTCTTAACTCTCCCACATTATCTAGTGTAGGACAATCACGCACTGCTTTCACCTTGTCAGGATCAGTGTGCACACAATGTGACCCAAGTAAAGCATCTCTTTCTGGAACAAGTGGCATTTCTTGGGATGAAGTTTGAGGTTTGCTGCTTTCAAATGCTTGAATATTTCCTCTAGCCGGGATATTTCTTCTTCAAACGTTGTTGCAAACACAGTGACCTCATCCAGGTACAATAGGGCTAATCTCCATTGTAGGCCTTCCAGTACTCTTTCCATCAGCCTCTCAAATGTTGCTAAGCCCGAATGGCATCACACGGTACTGCCAGAGACCTTGGCCATAACTAAATGCAGTCTTAGGTTTATCTGATTCAGCCATTTTCACTGGATGGAAACCTGACTTTTAGTACAAAGTTGAAAACCACCTGGCTCCACTTATGGCATCAAGAATATCATCAATTCTTGGCAGTGGGTATGAGTCTTTTTCGGTTATAGTGTTAAGAGCCCTGAAGACCACACAGCAATGCTGGGTCCCATCCTTCTTCTGGACTAATATGACAGGAGCTGACCAGGGACTATCTGATTTTTCGACTATCACTTCCTTAGTTAGGTCATGCATGACCTTCTCCATCTCTTGTTGCTTTGCCAGAGCTATTCTTCTTGGAGGGAGCTTTATTGGACGGTGATTGCCTCTGTTTATTCTGTGCTCCACAAGATCTGTGCAGCTGAGGTCAGGATATACTTTTGAAAAGATGTCTGCATAATTCGCTAAATGTGCTCTAGCCTGAAGAGCCTGTGATGATGACAAATGGACTATACTCTTCTTATAGAGGTCAGTTAAATGTTCTGGGAGAGGACGTCCTTTCTTTATGGTTGTATTTCTTGTCTTAACATTGACTGGCCCTACCTCCTGGCACACACCCAACAATGCCCTTCCTTAAGTGTCTGCTCACATTTAGAGAAATTTGCCACCATTATGGGTACTAGTTGATGACTTGCCACAAGTGACCTTCCAATCTTCACATCTTCTGGCCTGGATGGGCCTTCCACTGCTTCCACAAGCATTGAGCTTTGTTGGGGACGTTCTTTTATTCTACCGCATATTATCTTCTCTGACATAGGGGGTATTGTAGTTGACTTAAGTGATGTGACATGCAAATCAACAGATGCAGCAACACTTACCTGAATTTGCCCTTTGTTGTTCCCAAACGTCATTTCATCGAAGTTAACTACACACTTTCTCAGTAGTAAGTAGTCCAAACCTAATATGCATTGGTCTTCAATGTCAGCCAAGTATACTTTCTGTCTGTCCTTC
>NW_013668565.1:19810-25960 GCF_000517525.1 Limulus polyphemus
TTGGTAGGAATCCATCAACACGAACCACTACTGGTTTCCTCGAAGCTGACTTATTGGTAGTATTCTTCTTACACTGGCTTCTCATATGTCCTTGCTCTCCACAGTTCCAACATCCTTTCTGGGTAGTAGCCTTTCCTGCCATGGCATCTTCCCTGTGTTGAAGTTGCCGGCATTGAGCTCTCTTATGCCCAGGTTTGTTACAGTGCCAACAAAGTCCCTCAAACTTCTCTGAAAGCTGCCCTTTTCTCGCCTTGAATCCTGATGACTGTACCAACCTTGATACCTCTGTGTTGGACTTAACATAGGATTCGAATTCGAGAGCTCTGGCCATTGCATCCTGCATAGTAGAGGTGTGTGTTTGCTTCACTTTTATCTTCAATTGTGGACTGTCCAAGGCATATGCAAATTGATCCCTCAGAAACAACTTGAGGACATTGGGTGGTGCAGTTGGGTAAGCTTTCCAAATCCTGTGCCAGCTCTTGCAGGCTCTCCCCTTTAGCACGTCCTAATCCTAGCCTTGTAGACTTCGGACTGATTTTGGGTTCCATATCTGAGTTCTGGAGCAGCTACCAGTGCTCTATAGTTGTGTCTGTCACCTGCTGACAACTGTCCAAGTATTTCCAGTGATTGTCCCTTCAGGCTTGTTGCCAGTTATACTGCTTTCTGTTCCTCTGTCCATCCATTCATTTCTGCCAGGAGCTCCAATTGTGCTCTATATGTTTCCCACGGTGCCTTCCCATCTAATTCCTGTGGCTTCCTTCGCACTGGTTCACTCCTATTACTGACATTCATGTCTAAGATGTGATTTCTGACAGGAATGAAGATGTCTGTATTAAGGTTTAGCTGCGGGGTCTGGAAGGGGCTTCCTGGTGTCTGAGGCTGATTAGGTCGATGGCTAATTTAACCTCCTTGTGTAAAAGACAGTAAATCATCCTTTAATGTATTTAATTCACTTTGAAATTTACTCATCTTTTACATTTGTGTATGCTGGCTTTTTCTCAACTGTCGGAGACTTTCTTCTTGTTTATTTTTTTTCTCCTCCAACCACTGCTGTAGTCTCTCTTCTTGTTTCTTTTCTTTTTCGTCTAACAACTGCTGTAATCTCTCTTTTTGTTTCTTTTCTTTTCCTCCAACAACTGCTGTAATGTCTCTTCTTATTTCTTTTCTTTTCCCTCCAACAACTGCTGTAATCTCTCTTCTTGTATATTTTCTCATTCTTCTTGTTTCTTTTCTTTTTCCCCAACAGCTGCTGTAATCTCTCATCTTGTTTCTTTTGTTGTTCTTTTTGTTTCTTTTCTCGTTATTCTTGTTTCTTTTGCTGTTCTTGTATTGCTACCATCAAATCTGCTAAGCTGTAGTTTGATTTGCTACCTCTGGTTTCCATCTTCTGCTTTCTTTTTTTTTCATCCCACTTCTGACACCAATTTGTTACGTCTCTGTTCGTTTGTTAATTTCCCGTAGAAATTCTTTCAGAGAAACTTTAGTGATACAAGTCCTTTCTTAACTCAAACTAGTTTATTATTTCTCGATACAACTTCATAATACACAGAATTTCCACAGTCAATACGTTTGCAATCTCGATAACAAAACACACACTTTATATTACCGTCACTACCACTCACTGGACTCAATTATCTGTCTCTATCTTTATATCCACAATTATTTGTCGTGCTTATATACTGAAATAGAGGGCGCCTAGAGAAGACTAGAGTTGCCAGGAAAAGTTACGATCTTTCTAGAATCTCATGACGTGTTACCAGCGTCAGGTGACTTCCGCTGTCGTAACAGTGATATCTCGAGGCTACGACCTCCCCTATGTTAAATGAAAATGACAAGTAATATGGGTAGTACTGGTTGCTATGGGTAAATCCAACATCATAATAAAGAAAAATCAATACCGAAAAATAACCAATACATTAAACAAATTCATATAATAAAAATGCGCCATTTTAAGCAAAATAATGGCGATTACATTTTCATTCAACTTAGAAGTCCTTACTGAAGTTGTGGAAGATGCTCCAATTGCTAATGGCTATCCACTCGTACAAAGCACACACCTTCCAATAAGTACGATGTTCGTGAGGATATTGGTGGTAATCACAGGTTATTCTGTCACTAAAGTCGAAACGTCTATAAGCTGGACATCCATAATCTTCCAGATCATAACACGAAATACCTGACTGCTTCTGTAATATTTGTGCCTTTTCCTTACCCTTTCACGCAATCCTGGAGGATTCCTTGTTGGATTCTTAGGAAGCCTAACAGTGAATAGTCCCCATCAGTCCAGTGGAGACCATGTAGATAGACAGTACACCACAAGATGTGTCATCTGTCCGTTTCACTTAGGCGCTCCTTGGAGTAAGGAGGTCTGAAGCAATATATGTCTGTCCATCCCGAATGACAACCCTTCACGGCCGTTTCCTTGATTGAATAATGTCCATTTACCTGAAAACCCTTCATCTCTGCGATGGCGGTTCTCTGTCCTTGTTTCCTATGACCACAAGAAATTGTTACTACTTGTTCTTGTGGAGATTATTCACTTCACTTGCTCTGATCTCATCTTGCTCACACACATGTGTTTCTTGTACATCACATAACCCGCACACTCATTCTCACACTTTATTCAAATCACAATCACACTGTCAATACTTCCATCTGTTGATAGGAAGTCTCTGTCCTTTGACATCGTTTATTTCCTGACTCGTTGTTATTGTCTACAACTTTATTTATTTCTTGATTCTGGTCACTGCCTATTCATTTTCGTCATTTCTCGAACTCTTTGTACCTATTAATTTTGCCTAATAAATTTGATTATTATCAAACTTTAATAATCAATTAACCTCATCAATTGGTTAAGTTTAGTCAATTTTGCAATCCTCTACATAATCAATATATGTCCTGATTAGATGGGGTTTATTCATTTAATTCTACTATTTCAGGAGCTTCGAAATACTCAGACAAACCATTATTGTCTGGTCTTGTTATTTTTCTTTTTCTAGTTTTACATAACCCATCTAATGTCATTAACTTTAATAAAGCCAAATTATCTCTTTTGATATATATCGTTATGTTTACTAGTACTATTATTAAGCATAAGGTTATCAACACTGAGTTAGATAATTTCCAATTATTTAACGTCTGTCCTCCAGCTGTAGCTCGCAATTGGTCTACATGCTTTGGAAATCCTAAAGACTTAATCCTGACTTTCTAAGAGGTAAATGTTTAGTGTCTTCTAGTATATCTGTCAACTCTTTAATATATTTTTCTACATTTTTACTCTGAATTAATTGTAATTCCTTTTTAGTTAATAGTTCTTGTAACTCTGGACTCTTTACATTTAGTCGAGTTCCTATGTACTTAGTTTCACTTGTAAAGTTAGATGGCAAGGTAATACCTTGACTATGAGCTGAACAATTTCTAGCTAATTTTAGATAACCACTATTGTTTAACTTAACCACTCTAGTATGATAGTCAAATTAATGTACATTTGATTTTGGGCATACAACTGATAAAGTACGTTCATCTATAACGTTAAATCACCAAGTTCCTGGAGTTCTAGTTTTATAAAAGTAGAATGGTTTAGGAATAATTCTTTTTTTCTCACATAATTCAGTTATTCTATTCTTAATTCCTGTGAATATTACATAGTTACAAGTTACAATACGTACTGAATAAATACCTGAGTTAAGATCACAAACTCTGATAGGTCCGTCTATGCAATTTAACATGTCTTCTTCCGTCATTTCAACATATGTATGTTGATCACTCGAGAAAGCAATGTACGGTTTATCATTTGCTATAGTTAAAGCCAATGAACGATTTATGGTTAATGGTAAGGATATAATCTGATATAGTTTAAACATTCTATCAGTTGCTCTTAAGGATATTTCTATAAACATTCGTAAAGTATCTCTAACAGGTAATCTCCTTTCAATGTCGTCTAACACTCTTTCTGGTGTACTCGATGGTAAAAAAGATGAGCTTAACTTTTTATCTGCAGCTACATATAATGCTTGTATTAACTTAGCTAAGTCTGTCTTGCTACTTCCTACTGTAAAAGATAATTGTTGTAGATTATTCTGGATCTTAGTGTTAAAATCTAACATTTTCATTCCTGCTTTATGTAACTCAGTTTATCTTACTCTAGTGTGCATCAATGCATTAGTAATGTTTACTAAAGCTTCAGATACCCTTTTAATTTCTTGGTCATGTAACTTAATTGTCTGATTCAATGAGTTCATTACAGTTGCCTGTTCTCCTATTAAATGAATCATTTCTTTAGATACCTGTTGCTGTTGTGCTACCTTTTAATTTAATTATTGTAAATCGTCAGTGGTTGCTGTTCCAAACAAAAATTTTAGAATACTTCTATCTGCATTTATCAATCCCCATCTTTGTCTGATATAGATAAGCTATCTTTAATGTCTCTTAATTCTAGTAACAGTTCACCTATCTCGTCATGATATTGTCTAATTAAAGTCTTGTAATTTTCAATTGGTCCTTCCTGTAATATCCTAGCTAAGATAGCTATCCCTCGATTTCTCATGTGATATAATGTCACATTCTCTGAATCATTTGTATCAAAACTGACATAAGTATTCGCATTCAAGGATTTCTCAAACCATACCAACTCTTCCTGTAATATTATCAGTAACCGAACATATTGTGGAAATGGTGTATCTTCTACAATTATCCATTTATCTCCGGATAATATGAAATTACCCTCTTCAACAAAAATTACACCTACCTTGTTTTCTACTGACACAATACTCACATTCTGCCCGGTTCCAGTCTTCGTCAGCAACAGTATAAGAATCCCACTAAACCTAAAGATACATCTACTAAATAATACGTTTAGATGTAATACTTACATAATATAAATATATATATATATATATATAATACATTCAGACATCCAATAAAGGTATATATATATCTTATTTACTTTGACTTTTAACACTTTGCAAGTAGCTTATCATGTTATTAAAGACATTAATAACACTGGTTTCGTAAGATACAGCATTGACTGTATTTACATTGCTCCTAGGTTTGTGTATGACTACTTGTGGATTGAATCTACTGGTTTCCTTTGTCTTGTATGAGTCACTTCCGGTTGAGTTGATATAGGACCACGTGATCTAAGATTATAGTCATGGGTCACTACATCATCTTGTGTTGTCACTGGGGGACAATGGATATTATCTTCAGTTGCTTGAGCACTATCCTCATTGTTACCACTACTAATTGGGGTATTCTCTGTTGTTATCTCACCTAGTATTATGCTATCATTGCTCTCTACTCCCGGTATATCTGGTTCTATTACTTGTTCTTCATCATAAAAGATAAATCAAACTCATTTAAGTTATCAGTCTCTTCAAGAGTACTCTTATCTTGTTCTGATTTCTTAGTCTCTTCTGTGACACACTCATACTGACAAGGCTTATAACCCTTTACTTTCTTTAACCTGTTCACATGCACTAGCCGCTTACCATTTCCATAAATTTCTTGAATTTCAAAATTAACTGGACTAGTCTGTTTCAAGACTCTAAAAGGACCTTTCCATACATTTTTAGTGTTTCCATTCTTAACTATTGGGGTGTACAACAATACTGTTATGACAGCGACCCTGGGAACATGTGCGCTGGAATTTCTAGAAGGATCATGATTTATTCGGGGGAACCTCATGAATGTCCCAGCGTTTGCTAGATTGAAGAGAGATATAGTGGAGTCAAGCGAGCAGTAGGCACCTTAAGTAAAGTGTGTGAATCGCTGTGATTTATAGCGTGTGTTATAAGGTTGTTAAGTTTAAAGTGACTGTGGAAATTCTGTGTGTTACTAAAATTCGTATCGAGAAAGAATAAACTAGTTTTAATTAAGAAAGGACACCGGAAATTAACAAACAACCAAATACTAACAAATTGGTGTCAAAAAGTGGGATAAAAGAAAAAAAAAGAAGATGGAAACAAGAAGTGGCAAGAAAACTTGCAACAGTAGCAGCTCAAACAGAAAAATAAGCAAGAGAGATTACAGCAGTTGTTGGAGGAAAAAGAAAAGAAATAAGAAGAACGAGATAAGAAACAAGAAGAGAGATTACAGCAGTTGTTGGAGGAAAAAGAAAAGAAATAAGAAGAACGAGATAAGAAACAAGAA
>NW_013668565.1:26829-28831 GCF_000517525.1 Limulus polyphemus
CTACTTAAGTTGGGTTTTGAGTAGACCAGAGAGGAACTACTGTGTGACACGGAGGGAAATCCTTGCTATAGTAAAGAGTTTGACATACTACCATCCTTACCTCTATGGTGCAAGGTTTACCATCAGGACAGATCATGCTGTGTTACACTGGTTAAGATCATTAAAGAACCCAGAGGGACAACTGGCACGTTGGATCAGAAAAATAGACCAGTATAATTATAATATTGAATATAGAGAAGAAAAATATCCTGGAAATGCCGATGGACTAGGCCAAAGACCCTGCAAAAAGGACTGCAAAAATTGCTGCAAAAGAGAGTTTGAGCTAACCAGGTGTCATCAAGCTGAAGTCAAAGTGACTGAAGGAGTTGATGATGGGGAAATGGAATCAGGTATAGATATTAAATCAGAGCAGGAGAAAGGCCAAGATTTGAAGCCAATTATTGATTTTCTAAAAGCAAGTGTTTTGCGCCCTGCTCGGGAGAAGGTGTCTAGCTTAACTCTGTGACAAAGCACTATTGGGCCCAATGGGACCAGTTGAAGCTTGAAGATGGTATTCTTGTCCGGGATGGGAAACAGCAGATGGGAAGTAACGACCTGGCAAACAGTTATACCAAGAAAGTTACGAGAAGTTGTGCTGCATCAGTCCCATGATAGTTTAACAGGAGGACATCTCGGAGTTAAGAAGACATTGAGTCACCTATGACCGAGATTTTACTGATATGTATGAGGCAAGATGTGGAAGAACAGTGCAGGACCTGCAATAGATGTTGTGCTAAAAGGGGACCCAAGCATAAGAGACGTGCTCCAATGAAGTTATATCAAGGTGGTGCACCAATGGAAAGAGTAGCCGTTGACATTGCTGGTCATTTGCCCCAAACTCGTGCAAGAAACAAGTACATTGGTGTGGTGATGGATTATTTCACCAAGTGGCCTGAGGCATATGCAATACCACATCAGGAAGCTACAACTGTAGCTACAGCTATTAGTGATTTCTTCTTCAGGTTTGGTGTGCTATATGAACTGCATTCAGATCAAGGCCTTAACTCTGAATCAGCTGTGTTCCATGAATGCTGCAAATTCTTTTGCATACGAAAGACCAGGACAATGCCACTCCACCCACAGTCTGATGAGATGGTAGAAAAGTACAATTGGACAGGACTTGGCAAAGTTTTGTAATAGCCACCAAGGTGACTGAGATGTCTTACTCCCTCCACTGTTGATGACCTATAGAACAGCAGAGCATGAAGCTACTGGATTCACTCCAGCAAAGCTGATGTTTGGTCGAAAACTTTGGTGTCCAGTGGACCTGATAACAGGACGCCCACCTTACGAAGAGTTGCCTGAAAATGTGTCAGAGTTCGTGAAAGTGTTATCTGAAAGGATGGATGATATTCACCATAAAGTGTGTTCAAACTTTAAAACGTCTGTTGATTCATGAAGCTATGTTATGATAATATGATTATGTTATAATAAACTGTGTTATGTTGTACCAGGAGACAAGGTGTGGTTGTATAATCCCAGGAAGACCAAATGGAAGTCTCCTAAGTTGTCTTCTCCACGGGAAGGCCCATATGACATTGTGGATCGTCTCTCAGATGTGATTTTCCGAATAAAATGGGGCCAGCAAGGTAAGCCATAGGTGGCGCATGCCAACAGGCTTTGGCATTATCATGGTTCAAGATATTTCAGTTGGAACGAAGTGAACAATGGAACAAATGATGCTGCTGAAGACATGTCACCTTTAAAAGCCACTGTCAAAGAAGAAACTCTACCCAATTTTGTGAAAGGAAACAGTGAAGCTCTTAATGAAGTTACTACCACTGTTACCATGTGACTGTTACCGATAATAGGACATTTCTTGATGGAGCAGATGAATTCCAGTTGCAGCAGAAGCCAATGAGATGGAGACTAATATGGAAGAAGATATTTCTTGTAAAATTAAGAGACTTTGTTGAATTTTAATTTTGTGTTTGTAAATTCTGTACATTTAATGAGGTTATTG
>NW_013668565.1:28939-54285 GCF_000517525.1 Limulus polyphemus
TTGTTAATTATCTATTGGTTTAATGTAAGTGGCTATTGTTCGGGGAGAACAATACTAAGGAAGGGGCAGTGTTACAACAGCAGAAGTTATGCAATGCTGGAAGCATGTGCACTGGAGTTTCTAGAAGGATCGTGATTTATTCGGCGAACCTCATGAATATCCCTGCATTTGCTAGACTCTCTCTTTTTAGTATATAAGCTGGAGATAGATTGAAGAAAGCTATAGTGGAGTCAAGTGAGCAGTAGGCATCATAAGTAATGTGTGTGAGTCACTGTGATTTATAGCGTGTGTTATAAGGTTGTTATGTTTAAAGTGACTGTGGAAATTCTGTGTATTACTAAAATTTGTATCAAGAAAGAATAAACTAGTTTTAATTAAGAAAGGAATTATATCACTGAAATTCCTCAGAAGTAATTTATACCAGAAATTAACAAACGACCATATATGTAACAATACTTTATCCCCTAACTTTATATAACTAACCTGTGCCTTTTTATTTACTTGTCTTTCTCTACTTATAGCAGCTTTAGTTAAATGTTCGTTAGCTAACTCAAATACTAACTGCATTCTCTGGAGTAATTCTGCTTTATAGTCCTAAGCTATTGCATGCCCATTTTTCTTAGTAGCCAATATCTCCTGTATAGGTAATATAACATCTCCACCATGCAATAAAAAGAATGGACTTTCCTGAGTTGACTCATTCTCAGCACTTCTATATGCTAACAATAACAAGGGAATCTGCTCATCCCAAGTTTTCTGATCTTTCTCACAATATTGAGAAATCATGTCTAACAAAGTTCTATCAAATTTTTCTACCAAACCATTAGATTTTGGGTGATAAGCTGTGGTTTCGATTTTATTCACACCTAACAACTCACAAACTTCCTTAATTAACTTAGCAATGAAGTTACTACCTCTATCCATTAATAGATATTGGAGGTATATCATGTCTAGCTATTATGTCTTTTACAAAAGCTATGGCTATTGTTTCTGCTTTCTGATCAGATAAGCATATTGCCTCAAGAAACATGGTTAAGTAGTCCGCGACAACTAACACATATTTGTTTCCCGGTAGGATGTAGGCAATGGACCTAATATGCCCATAGCTACTAGCTGAAATGGTGTCCTTAAGTTCGGCATTCTTTCTAAGGGGGTGTTCCTTAAATACAAACTTGTTTTTCGTTTTTGACATTCTATACACGATTCACAGTAATCTTTTATATCTTTTCTAATGTATAACCAAAACCAACTAAAGCTTATCCTACTGTAAGTTTTAGCAAAAGCTAAGCGTGCTGCAAAAGGAGTGTCATGATATATTTTCATGACTTTTGTTCTCAAGTTAGATGATACAATTATCTGTAAAGACCTGTTATATTTAATTTTTCTGCATTAAATATCTGAATCTAATACATATTCCTATCATCTCCTTGTGTTACTTTGTTTTGTAATGCCTTTATCATTGGGTCTTTCTTTTGCTCACTAATCACATGATCTAAATCGCAAATTACTTCTAATTCGTTTTCTTGTTCAATTTGTACTTCTTTTATCTAATTGATTGTCTGCTTTTCTACAGTTTCCGTATTTTCTGCTCTGATTCTTCTTAGGGCATCAACATTAGAATGTTTTCTACCTGGCCTATGTATTATCTCGAAGTAACGACCATCTAGCTAATCTAGAGGAGGGGTCTTTTAATGTCATTAACCATTTCAATGGTGCATGATCTGTAATAATGGTAAACTTTCTACCGTATAGATAACAACAGAAAGTTTTAATTCCATGTACTACAGCTAAGCATTCTTGTTTTGTGACTGAGTAATTTACTTCAGCTTTTCCTAACTGTCTACTCTGATAAGCTATAGGGTGTTCTTTTCCATTTTTATCTAACTGTGATAATACTGCACCTATAGCAAAGCCTGAAGCATCTGTGCTTAAAATAAATTATTTACTGAAGTCTGGATAACTTAGAATTGGTGCTTTTAATAAAGCTTCTCTTAGTTTTTCGAATGCTTCCTGTTTTTTATCTGTCCATTGACATTTTCTTTCTTTCTTAGTTAATTCAGTTAGAGGTTTTTGATAATAATGCAAATTGTGGTATAAATCTTCTATAGAATCCTACAAATCCTAAAAATGCACGAACATCTTTTACTGTTTTAGGCACTGGATATTTTTGACATGCTTCTAACTTTTTAGGGTCAAGTTTTACACCATCTGCGGTCACCAAATGACCTAAGTACTCTACCTCATTTTTTAGAAACTGACATTTACTTGGTTTAAGCTTTAAGTTTGCCTTTCTTAACCTATCAAATACATGTCTTAACGTCTCTAAGTGCTCTTCGAAACTTGCAGTGAACACTATAACATCGTCTAAATAACAAAAACATTCTGAGTCTCGCAAACCTGATAATACAACATCCATTAACCTCTGGAATGTTGATGGGGCATTGCATAAGCCAAAAGGCATTCTGTTAAACTGGTATTTACCTGAAGGTAATACAAAAGCAGTTTTAGCTTTATCTTCTTCTTCTAGCTTTACTTGCCAATATCCACTTTGTAAATCTATAGAGGAAAAGTATTTACTATTACCTAACCTATCTAAGGTTTCTTGGATATTAAGTAATGGATAAATATCTTTGACTGTTACGCCATTCACTTTCCAAAAATCCACACAGAACCTTAATTTTTCGTCTTTTTTAGGAACTAATACAACTGGAGATGCATACAGACTACTACTATCCTCTATTACATCTTGTTCAAACATCTCTTTTACACATTCTTTTAATTCAACCCTATGTTTTTCAGGCTCTCTATAAAGTCTCTGTGCTATATGCTTATTATTATTTAACACTATCTTGTGTTTAACCTTATTAGTACAACTGTTACAGTCATTTTCTCCTACAAATATATATCTCTATACTTTTCTGACAATGTTATAAAATTTTGTTTATGTTTCTGCTCTACATTTCCTAAGATAGAATCCCAGTCTATCTTACTTTGTCATACCTGTCTATTGACATTATTAATATTATGCTGTCCTTCAGCAGCTAACTGTTCTCTACTACTAGCCTTACCTACTGCTATGTTCTAAGGTAGTATTACTTTTTCTTTGTTCACATTTAACACTTTTACAGATACTGTGTCTCTCTCAGACACTTTACTGATACAAGCAGCTGTATAAACTCCTGTCTCTTCTATTTCAATAGGCTCAACTAACACTTGTTCATTATACTTAAAGTTATTTACTTTAGCCTCAATGATACATTGACTTCTTGCAGGTATTTCAGTTATTTTAACCAGCCTTACAGGAACTCTTTCTTTCAAACACTCCTGTTGGGATGCTCTGTTGCTTATGTTTGGCATAAGTGTAGAGTCATCTGAAGGGTTTGAATTATTACTTTCCTGTTTTAAAGTCTTATTCACTAACTCATTCTGCCTTATCTTACTATCACTCACCTTATTCTTATGACTTCTATGATAATTTCTGCTGGCTTTAGAGTTTTTCTGTGCAGCCCTATTTCTTGGCTTTCTTTCAGAACGTTCTTTATGACACTTACTTCTTACTCCTTCGACTTTGTCGTGTATTGCTACACTGTAAGAGGTCAGTGCTTTTGTGTTCTGATGGCATTGTGTTCTAGCATTAGGCATCTGACTATTAGTCAGTGGGAAGGTATCATGTGTCTCAACAGTTGCACATAAGTTTGAAGGTTCAAGTCCTTCAAAACTTAAGATCTCTGTTTCTATGCGTTCTGTTCTATTTCAGGTAACTGTAATTTCAATGTCATGAGCCCTTAAGAAACTTTGTCACATAATACCATCTATTTCTAAGTCTATCTGTTTACAGATGTAAAATGAGTGTTTTAACTCTAAATTCCCTACTTTCACCTGCACACTATATCTACCTAATGTTTTAACAGGATGTCCTGTTATAGAAGTTGAAATACTTCTAGAAACTTCTCTCCAGGCATTATTTAATAACGTCGAATTTCTGTCTACCAGTTCTGAACTTAGTAGCAAAGATCAAGCACCTGTATCAATCAATAACTGCCATATTATACCTTCTATTTCTACTAAAACTATTGGTGATACTTCTTTAATGCTATAAACTCTCGATCATTTATCCCAAACTGCCAAAACTACCTCAACTTTCACCCTGTAATCCCGGCGGGGATTACGTTTTTTGAGCCTATAACAAAGGTAGGCTACCATTATTTTTGGGGAGCATTCCTCTGTAAGCTCTACAATACCACAATTATAACATGTTATTTGCTCATTTCTTTTCTGCTTTTTGAAAGCAGTTTTTTGCCTTGTGCCAAACTTTGCCACAGTTAAAGCATTGGAAGCCATTGGGCTTACTCTATTTATTAGGCCATTCTGCTTTGCCAGACTTGTAAACTACATTTATAGCAGAATATTTAGGCTTATAGATCTGCTTTTCTTGTAGCTCCTCTCGAGTGGCTACTTCAATTAGATCAAGTAAAGTTGCCTGAGGAGTATTTGCCTCATTTATATATCCTCTAGCCACATTACTATACAGCTCTCACTCATATTCAGATTTTAGAGTATCTTGTAGCATATCCTAGCTTGGATGTGCATAAGCCCTGCACAATCTGTTACCTAACTCCTGTAACTTATGTCCAAAAACTCGGATGGGTTCACCACATTGTTGATGTAGGTTGCACATTTCTGTTAAAATTACATTAGTAACTTCTTGTGTCCTATACTCTTCCATTAGCTTATGCACCAGATATTGATAATTTGTTGTCTCACATAATTCATTATAAGCCATAATGTAACATTTAGCTTCCTCTGCTGTTCTTAAACAGTCCAGCCCAATATTCTAGCAGCTTCATCCAAGGCATTGATAAAGCTCTCAACATCCTCATCTACACTACTGTGATACAACAGTACAGCACTTGTTAAATGTGTAGTGCCACATGGCCCTATTTGTGTGGGTTGCTCTGCTGTGGCTTCATGGTTAGTGTCACCCCCTCTATGAACCCTAGGGCATGCATCACCCTCTTCTGTAGTCGTATCTACGCTAGCAGTAGTCATATCTACTTATTTCTAACTTACAATACTTATAGTACTTCGGCTGACTTTTTACTTTTCCGACTTTCTCTACTCTAGCCAACCTGTTGTTTGTTAGCTACTACAAAAATCCTCGAGACTGCGCCAGCTGTAACGAGTAGCGCCCTCGTGGGCTTAATTGTTGGAGTTTCAATTAAAACTGCTCGCTACACCAAATTTAGTTATTTGGAGGATTTGTCGTGACAAGTGGAGCCACAAGTCGCTAACTCGAGGTAATTTACCGATATTAGAATATAGCTTCATAACTTTGAGAACTTTGGTCAGCAGAACTTCAGAACTTCTAGAGAAACTTTCTGAATCCTGGAGGAACTGATTTTTCAGTTCCAGACATAGGTTTATAAACCAAAATTTCTTGGTATTATCTCGAACATCTAAATAGTACACAGCACTACCTGCAAGTAGTCCTATCATCCTATTGGATGCTTTAGAGAAATTCCCAGGATAATCCAAAACTATAACCAGAACTCTCAAGTAATTGGTTACTGTTAGGTTGAGTTAGCCAGTCACCTATTTACTTGTACTGCTACACCCATGTCCTGTAAGCGATATTACCTCAAAGTACCGCTTTTGACCATTAACTGTAACTTTTTCGTAGCTCTCCTAGTTCTAAGAGGCTAGCATCAGTAATCCACCAATCTGTCAAGGGTGCTCATGCACTCATTTATTTTCTAGGCAATGTTTTATGCAACTAGCCCCCTGATCTTGTTTCCTAGTTCCTAGTCTTATTTCACTACACAGGCATCTCTTTGTCGCCTCTTTTTATATGTCCATGTCTACTTGAACTTGAAGAACTGTTTTAACTTATTTTAAAACTCTTTTTTAATTAATAAAATTCTGAAAAATCTGGAAGCAATTGTAAAATTTCCTCCAAAATATATCCAATTGCTTCACTTGGCATGGCCATTTGGTTAGGGCACTCAACTCATATTCTGAGGGTCATGTGTTCGAATCCCTGTCCCACCAAACATGCTTACCCTTTCAGTCATAGGGGAATTATAATGAGAGGGTCGATTCCACTATTTGTTAGTAAAAGAGTAGCCCAAGAGTTGGCTTTTGGTGGTGAGGACTAGCTGCCTTCCCTTTAATCTTTCACTGCTAAATTTGGGATGTCTAAGTGCAGATAGCCCTCATGTAACTTTGCCCAAAATTCAAAAACGCTCAAAGAGCTTATTGTAGTAGCAAAGAATAACTTCAAAAATTGCAGGTGCCCCAGAAGATATAGCATTATCATTGGTTTAGACTCCAGCAAAATGTTTTGCACTCTCTTAGAAATTTAAGCCTTGTAAGCGAGGTGAAGTTTTGCTTATTATATAAAACTTATTAAACTTTTCAAATATGAACTTTGAAACATAAATATTACGTAACTAACTAAAATATAAAAGTGAAACCTAAATACAATTTAACTGTTTTTCTAACTATAACATATTTAGGTAAAAAACAACTGTAAGTGCTATATAGATAAATCAGCTAACAATACTACTGGCAGTTACAAGTACCCAATGATGACAACTGCATGCCAATTTCAAAATAACCACAGTTGGATTATAGTGTAAAATGAGCTCTTTCTAATGATTATAAACAAATGTGTCAAATAAGTACATGTGGCTTGTAAATCTCAAGGCTAAGTATAGAAAATGGGCGTGGCACCTGTCAAGGGTTGGCCAAATGTATTACTTGTTTCCACTGGATTCATCCAAAGAACTTTGTAGCTTACATATCCATGGGTCAAGTAAGTGCACTTATTGTCTAGACATATATCTACAAAATTTAGGCTACCTGATTCAAGATAGAAAATGTGAAAGTTGAGATTTTTCATAGTTCGTGGGTCACGTGACAACAAAATTGTAGTTTAAATATTTTTAAAGGTTTCTTTGAAACAAATAAGTCATAACATAGATAACATAAAATTTCGAATTATAACATACCTTATAATGCATGTTATAACTATTCCATTGCCATCCCAAAGCCTATGTGTTAATGAATTCATGAAATGAGTTAATGAATTTGAAAAGAGGTAATCTAGAGGTTAGTATGGACAACCAATCTAAAATACAACAGAGCATAGTCTAAGATGGAACGTCCACAAGTGATAATGAAGATGTAATGTGATTCAACATTCAACTCAAAGATGCTCAGGCAAACAATAGGAGTTTAAAACCAATTATTTTGTGAATTAATCATTGTGTGAAAAACCCTCCTGGTAAGCAGTCTTTCTATACAGCCCAAAGATAAAGATGTACTGGCCACAGTGGGATTCAGATCAGGGACAGAACATTGACTCAGCCTTGTTAGCAGATGTGTTTGGAGCTTTGGAATAAACTCTTTAATATCAACTTGTAGCCCTGGGGTATAAATATCAATGACTAATCCTAATTACTTACTAACTTTTATGAATGGGGTAGGTTTAAAATTATCCTGTTAAATAACTCTGACATGCAACTGGATCATTCTAGGCTTATACTTTGCTCCAGTGGTGTTTTGAAAGTCATCTTCATCGAACTTGACAAAAAGAAAATGGCAAAATATGAGAAGTATACATTACCCCAATTGAGAGAAGAATGAAGGAAACAAGGAACAAAATTATAAGTTTAAAAAAATAATTTGGTAAATTGGTAGAATTCATTTTTATTCTTCTACAAAGCAAGAAATATCGTAGTAGATCAGAAAGCTTTGATATTGTAAAGTAAATAATAAGTAACTTAACAGTGTTATCTTAAAACTGCCAAATTATATATATATTCTCGGCCAAAATTTTCACATACTGTTCTATACTGATGTCATTGTCTACATGAATAGAGTAGTTATTGAGTAAATGCTCGAGTAGTACAAATATGTACAAGTTGTTATTCTGGTCTGTATAAGTTGTTTTGAGCATTTGTTCATCAAAACACACATACAAACCAGTTTTGTATAAAAGGGTGTGCCTTTAGTATAATATTTTTCGAAACAGATCAATGCTTTGGTTAGACAATTTCGCTTTACTTGGTGTTGTGTCATACCTCATCACGTGCCAGAAGTCATAGGGGTATCAAATTGTTCGACGATCCAGAAATGGTATGAAGCAAATAGACATTGCCAGAACAGTAGAGTACTTCCAGTGCACTTTATCCAGAATCCTGAAATGTAATTGCAGTACAAGAAACGTTGTTCCAGGAAGTCTACTGACAGATGCCAAAAATCTATTGTCTGAGATGACTCTGTTTTGATCAGGTTAACACATCATGGTCGAAAGAAGTCTTGCAACACCTTAGAACAGGAATGGCTTGAACACATTCATTTCAGGGTACACAGAAGAACAATTAATAGGAGACTAACCACACAAAGTTATTTTGCAAGAAGGGCTATCTATAAACTGATATTAACCACAACTCACTGCTATCACCATGTTACTTGGGCAAAAAAGTATGCCAACTAACAGTTTAGACACGGACAACAAGTCATCTTTTTAGAGTCCTGTTTCTAGCTTGTTAAAGCTGATGGTAGTATTTGTGTTCATACTTTGCCTAAAGAACAGATGAGAGAAGTCTGTCTTTCCCATAGGGAACACACCACTCGGGAATTTACTCAATAACATCAATGTAGAACAGTATCTAAACATTTTCTACAGGACTGTATGAAAGTATGGTATTAGCTATGTATAAAACCAAAGAAATTTTGAATATCTTTTAACACAACGTACCCATATTTGCTTGTCACATCTGACGAAATAATTAATGACAACACTATTGGAAGTAAAATCTCCTCACAGTATAATGCATGAATATAGCACACCATTTTGTGTAAACTATTTTAGATCAGATTTTAGACAGATCAGAACTGTAAAGGTTAGCGCTCAGGTGAGCTTAATTGCTGGAGTTTCAATTAAAACCAATCTTTACACCAAATTTATTTATTGGAGGATTTGTTGAGACGAGTGGAGCCACACGTCACTAACTCGAGGAGTTTACAGTTAGACTAAAGAATATGAGTCTCAGACCAACAGTATACACTCAAAAATAATATTTATTAACATCAATTACTTGTTATAAAACCATTACACAGTTAACATACAAATTATCAAAACATTACTGATAAAACTTTACTATTTAAACTTGATACTTCTTACACTAGCTGATCAAGAGAGAGAGAGAGAGAGAGAGACTATACTTACAGTAGAGTTGGAGTTTTGGAGGCTATAGCCAAATTGGAAAACTTCAGCTTCATTTTCTTCTTAGAGAGAACTGCTGGGGAACTGGTGGAGAGCTTTTGCTGTCTGGAGAACTGATTTATCAGCCTCTGACATGGGTTTTTAAACTCTCATTCCTAGTGTTAGTGCGACCCCACCAAATAGGACACAGCATCACCCACAAGTAGTTCTGTGCTCCTATTGGATACTTTAGGGCAATTCCCAGGCTAATCCAGAACCTAAACCAAAACTCTCAAGTTATTGGTCATAGATAAGTGGTGTTAGCCGGCCGCCTATTCACTTGTGCTGCTACACCCATGTACTGTAAATAATACTGCTTCAAAGCACCGAGATGATTCACTAAATATAAACTTTTCTGTAGCTTCCATAGTGCTAAGAGAGTGAGTCCAACACTTCATCAAACTGTCACATGTATTGGTGTTCACATCCTGTTTGTGATGCAATAGTTCTTACTAACTCTGCTATTGACCCTGGGTCACCGATTCCCAGGCTCGCCTCTCAAGCTTATTTTAAGTAATGCACGTGTTGTACTGCTTACTTCTGAATGTTGCCTCTTGTATAACCAAGTTCTTGTTTATTAATTTCTCAAGGCTTATTTCATAACAGAGGCGTCCCATTGTCGCCTCCCTTTTCTTTTTATATCTATATTAACTTGCTTGCTTGTATTGAAACTCTTAAGCTTTTATTCTAAGTATTTTTAAATATCCACAGCTATTGAAACAATTGATGAAATCTTTAAATGACTTCGTTAAAACGTTTAAATACTTACTCTGAGTACTTTTAAATACTTAAAGCTCTTGAAGCAGCTGGTGAGACCTTCGAAATACTTCGTTAACAACCTTTAAGTTTTCTCCTAAACACTTCAAAACTCTTGAAGCAATTGATGAAATTTCCTCGAAAATTTCAAGTTGCTTCAGAACTATCACCATTACTTCTAAGTTTATGGTCAACTTTCGTGGTCTAAAAGAACAACATACAATATTGTTTCGTATACCAGAAAAATGTACAAATCATATCTATTGAAAGAAATGATGAATTCATTAATGCAATGTTAAAAAAACAAGACCCACTTTTATTATTATTTTAAACTGTTTTAGAATTGCTGTTCTAAATAAGTACTTTCACAAAAGGTATTATGAATATAATTTTGATTAAACGTCTTCTATTAATGAAAAACAAGTTATATATGATAACACTATACAGTATCACAGTTTAGGAAGACACATGAAAATTACACCCAGTGCTTCTGTTTTACAAAGTTGTTTATTAATCTTATTTCTATGAACGTTTTTTCTGGAACAATAAACTGTCTTAAATTACATTATATTTAGCATACTGTTAACCCCCAGTAACACAGTAGTGTGTCTGCATAATTACAATGCTAGAATTCGTGTTTCGATACCCGTGGTGGGCAGAGTAAAGATAGCCCATTGTGTAGCTTTGTGCTTAATTACAAACAAACATACAAGCATACAACAAATTATTAGTTGGTGCATTTCACTCCTCTTGTGGGATGCTTGAAATTTGAAAACAGAGTTTCAGTCGTTTTTTGTTTGATCTTGCAAAAACATGCCTGCTAGTATTATTACAGCCTGTATTAGGTATTCTCAACGTTGTATTAGTTTTAATATATGAATGCTGTCTACTGAGTTTTGTGTATACTTAATAATTCTTTAAATTGTGAATTTTCATTCACTTCTAGAATGAATACTTCACCTGACCAACTCACTGCTTACTTGTATTTATGACTAATGTACCCATGTCTAGGTATTAGTCGAATATACTAGATTCTTGATCTTTTCTCGAAATTTCTAGATATTGTAAGACTACTTTTATGGACTTACTTGATCTTAATGTCATGCGTTCTCTGGCGAACATCTAAATTAAAACAATGTTTGTTTGTTTGTAATTAAGCACAAAGCTACACAATGGGCTATCTGTGCTCTGCCCACCACGGGTACCGAAACCCGGATTCTAGCGTTGAAAGTCCGCAGACATACCGCTGTGCCAATGGGGGCATTTAAAACAATGAAAATATAGTGTTACGTCTCCGTTTGTTAATTAACTTTCCGTAACTCCGACGAAACTTTAGCGACACAAGTCCTTACTTAATAAAACTGGTTTATTCTTTCCGAATATAACTTTACCATACACTTAATTTCAACAATTACGCTAAGACAAACGCGATAACAACGAACGTGCTCAATAATACTCTCTGACTGCAGATCAATTACTCACTGTCTACACACACATTGTTGTGCCGTCACGTTGTCACCCTCTTATATATACCAGAGTACCCTATATCTAGTAATCTCCCGACAATTCACGAAGGTACAAGATATTTCCAGAAAGCAACAATAGCTTACAACAATATTTATATATATGCCAACATTTTTATATCAAGACGATTCAATTGCATAATATTTAGAAATATCTAAGAGTGATACAATGTCCTTTAATGTGAAAACCGACACTGATGACATTCAATAGATCTTTAACTTAGCCAAAGCATCTTCTTCGTAAGCAAAGTCACAATTTAGAATTCTGCTCAATTCACAGTTGGTTCTTTTTCAGATTGTTTTTGGGGCACGTACTCGACAAAAATATGTTTAGTTTAAACTACTGGAATAATCACCTCCTTTATGGAATTTTAATTTTGAGACGTATGAAATAAACTATTATTTTCTAGTTGCAAGAAGTCAAAAACAGTATATTTTATCTCGTTAATGCCAATAAAAGCCCCCCAGTGGCACAACGGCATGTCTGTGGACTTACAACGCTAGAAACCGGGTTTCAATACCCGTGGTTGGCAGAGCACAGATAGCCCATTGTGTAGCTGTGTGCTTAACTCCAAGCAAATAAACAAACAAAAGCCAATAAAAATACTTTAACTTAAATTTAAGAAAAGAAAGAAAAAAAAATATCTGTAATATTTCATTTCGCCCTCTGGTGATTTTATTTTATCAATGTCACTGGTTTCTGAGCATGCGTATAATGTATGTGGTAAAAGACTAACGCTATGAAGAACCATGGAGGAGGCATCAGGTATGATAGAGAAACAACCATTACAATTTATCGAATTTTTAACATATTAACGATACTTTATTGCTCACGAAATATATTAGGCGAAATTAAATAAAAAAAAAATATTTTGTGTGAATTTTTCAGATGATGCCCTTATGGTTTGTGCTGGCTGTTTAAATGTTATTGATGATGATGAGTATATTCAGGCGTTAAACAGCGATTGGCATAACGATTGCTTCAGGTTAGTCATTCTCAGTCTTATAATAATTAATACTATAGGGTAAACATATTCTTTATTTCCATTCATATAATTACTTAAAGTATTGTGGAACATAAATGTTAACCTAGTTTTCACCAGTCAATTTTCATTCGGTAGTGTTTCTGTTAATAGTTTAATTGTGTTTTAATGCATAGTAATACTGCTAATAATACTAATATTAATAGTAATAATATTAGTAGTAGTAGTAATGTATATCACATATGAATATCTGTATCTAATTATAAATAATTTCTTTCTCTATGCCACTGTAGTATTGGAATCAGGTAATTTTCTTTAGTTTCTTTTGTGCTTATGTGAATAAATCTTTCATAAATGTTTTTCTTATCAGATAATATATATATACTTAGAAACGTTTTAAAAGTTACAGTGTCAGGTGTTTTGAGTCATTAAGCGTTTTACACCTTTCTTTAAATTAATTGTAATTTTATAAACTTTTTACGTTGATAAACCTTAGTATCTTCCATTGTACCTGTAAGTTTCATGAACTTAAAGTTGATTTTTTTTAATTCATAGTTTAGTTCCTGTCCTTAACAATATAGGAATTTCCTTTTTCTTTGAATGTGAGGCTCTGTAAGAAATATATTTTTTTTTTTATATATTGATTATATTTTGTATTTTTGTTCATTTAGATCAGCCACCAGTTCCTTTTTTAACCATATGTACATTTTCTGAAAGTTGATTTTCCTAAAATCTTGAAAATGACACTTGGTAGCTTTAAAAGTAGTTTATTTAAATTATAGAGAAACAGTTGTGCAACTCTCAAGATCTCTTATACAATATTTCCAACTGTATTCCTTTCAGAATTAAAATAACATAAGAATAACAGTCTTTTCTAGTAAAAAAAACAAAACAAAACTGGTTCTGTCTTATTTTCTACATGGTTACTTTTTGCTTCTCTATGATTGTTGTTGTTTTAGCATGAAGCTACATAATGGGCTAGCCATAATCAGTGTACTATGGGGAATCAAACCAGAGATTTTAGTGTTGTTTGTAAACCTACCACTAACCCATCAGAGGATGCTTCTCTATCTATGAAACAAAAAATAACAATTAGGATATTCATATTCCAATTTTTTCTTTGGGAAATAAATATATTTTGGCTAAAATCACAAGTTTTTCCTTAATTAATATATTAACGTAAAATAAAGTTCCAGTGAGGCATTTTTAGTCACATCTGTTTTTTATTTAATGGCATTATGATTGTTTTTAATTTATTTTTGAGGCATTTAATCCCACATTAAGTAAAGAAAGTACTAAAGCTTTGTTTCTTTTTTAAATAATATGTTGATTCAATTTATAAATTAAATATAATTCATAATATTTTAAAAAATTTGCATTTCTTCTTTTTATAAATTCTTGCTTTATTAGACTATTCAGTTATTTATGTTATTTTTATAGTGTTATTTATAACAATATGGTCTTTTTAGTCATAAGTGCTTAAATTTATTGCTGACATTGCTTTTTATGGCTCTCAGGATAGATACAGGTGACTGTCATCATAATTGCAACAGTAAATTGATTACTAAATTAATTTCATTCAGCTGTAGCATCAGTCTTAATTTATTTTTTATATTTAAACTTTTTTGAGCATTTGGATTTCCACTGACTCCATAATCAGATATTATTATGAGTAAGATAGAAAGTCATCAGTATTTGTCATGTAGACTTTTTGATGCTAAATTCTGATACCTGATGATGGACTCGGTGAAAGTTAGAAAGCTCAATAAGATTTGTTAATGGAAATGTTTATGAAAATATGCCATTTTCCTCTGTGCTGAGTTATTCTTAAAGTAGCCTGAAACATTGTCTGAGCAGAAATAAAAAACCAACAAGTTCTAAACCAAACTTGAAAAAGTTTAGTTATAAAAGATACTTTTTCAGGGTGTGTTTATTCTGCAGCAATGCTGCATAAAAAATTAATTCAGATTACAAGAACTTTACTTTTTCCTTTTGAATCTGCTAAGAGGCATTGCAGGGAGATAGTTTCTGTTCCAAAGCAAGATGAGAGGCCTGTGTCAGTATAAAGCTGTGGTTTTTCAGTCTCTGTCATGTTGTCGATCTTTCTCTTCCTGAATCACCCTCTTGCTTTGAACCCTGTTATTTTCATATTATATGCTCTTACTGCTGGTTGGTTGGGCTGCATTCTCACTTTGCTTTTCAAGGTGTTTGCTGGTTGTGGCTGTTTGAACCATTTCTTTGACCTCTACATTTCTTATCTTGTTTCTTCTAGTTATGTTGAAGCTTTCCATAAGCATTTCATTTCGCAAGTAATGATTTTGCATTCTTAATTTTTATTAAGAGTCCAGGTTTGATATTAGTAACATAGGGAAGGTATAAAGGTAGTGTTTATTAATTTGCACTTTATTTTCAACAGGATATTTGGAGGTTTCAGGAGAAGTGTTAATTGGTAGTTTACATAATTCAATTTTTGTATTATTGCTTCAAGATTACAAAAACAACTTAGTTAAAACAAGAATTTATGTATGATATAAGCTCTTTCAACAGCATAGTTTGATTGTATTAAGATGATACCCTATTTGTTTTCCCTGTTGCCTATGTTAATCATTTGCTATTTCAAATGCAGTTTACTTACCTTTTAAGTGTTTTTGAGAATCCTATTGACTGCACACTTGCAAAAATTCTTTGAATGGAGATTAAAATTATGCTTATGCAATTGTAGCTATAAAATTTGAACATAAATTCAAGATGAGTTGTGAGTTAAATCTGTAAAACTCAGTTTACTTTGAGCAAAAGAACTTCAGAAAATCTATTTTACATTAGAAAAAAATAAAATAATGGAAAAGGTATACATAATAAAACTGGTCATCTTTATACCTCTAACTGGTCTCCAACAACTTGATTGTAATAACCACTGGAAATTTAACTAAGTTGACTGTTAATTAACAGACTGGTAATATAAACATATTAGTGGTTTTTGTTTAAAAAATGGAGTATTAAAGTGTAAAACACAAAACATATGGTAGTCAGTGTTGTAGATCTCAGTCTTGGACCATTTGGATCTTGATGTTTTACAGGTCTCAAAAAATGAGATTGGCTAAATTTAAAAGTTTTACCTGTATTTAGACCTACCCAGGATTATCATATGCTAAATATCAATTACGCAGTGGTTCATGCAAGGTGCAGTATAGAATCAAAGATGTTTTACTAGTATAACCCCTTGGTAGTTTGTACTACACCTTTGCAATGATGTTTATAATGCCTTCCTTATTTTTGATTATGTCACCAACTGCCATATACCTGTACATCAATCCACAGTTATAACATGCACTATTAAAAAATAATTGCTACTATACATTGCATTAAGCATAGGCTTGCTACAAGTTTGTATGATCTTCATCTGGTGCACGTATTTACGTTAAGTGTTAGAGAATATCCAAGATATTCAACATGTCTAGTAGATCTGATGTGATCCTGTTTGGCTTCAAAGATGATAAAGGTCAGCAAATAAAACAAAAGAAAAACTTGTTGTTTTTCAAGAGTTTATGGTGTCAGTAAATTCTTTCATTTTATATATTTTTTCATAGGAGGAGACGTTAAAACAAAGACTGTGGGGTTAACGTGTAAAAGATTTGTGGTTAAGATGCTAATAACGTTTGTTTGACACATGTGAATTTATTCTTGTTTTATTTTTCATTTTGTAATTTATTACAGGGTTTTGGTCTCAAACCCTCAGGTCTTGGCCTCAGGCACTGAGGTCTTGACTACAACACTGATAGTAGTTAATTTCTATTTCTTGTGGTATTTCTTCATATGATCTCAATAATACATTCATCATTTTACATTTGCAAGAAGAAAAATGGAAAAAAAATATGTTGGGATTGTTTCATAATTTATTCCAAAATATGTATGAATATGAAAATAATTTTTAGTATCTATAATAATTTAGACTATGTAATCTGTACTTTTTTGATATTTCTGAATTTATATAAAAAATAGTAACTTGAAATATTTATTCTGTGCAGGTGCTCTGTCTGTGATATTCCTCTCAGTAACTGGTATTTTGAAAAGGATGGATTGTTGTTTTGCAAAAATGATTACTGGGCTAAATATGGAGAAGCTTGTCAGAACTGTGGAGAAATTATCACAGGGCCTGTTATGGTAAGCTTGTCACAAAGTCATGGATAAGTGACCTATTACAGATATGATAATACTGCTCAGAACTAATACAAAAATGACAGGAATAATTGAATTTAACTTTTTTTTTGCCATTGGTTATCTTAAAGAACTGATTTGATACTTAGTTTTACTTGCTATGAACATGTTATGCTTGTATTGTTTTTTTCAGTTAAAGAAAAGAATCAATACTATTATGCAGGAATATATATCAAGAAAGTCCTGTATAAATATCATTCTAAGTCCATTGTGATAAGTTTCAGTAAAAATAGTTTCAACTCTACCATGATCAGTGACTCGTTAATCTCAAAATAGTGTCATTCAACACCAATTTCATTCTTGTACATTCCACGCATGCTACTACATGTAGTTATACATGATAGATTCAACATCTAAATTAATTATTGAACATTCAAGTTACTTCAGAAAAAAATAGGAGCAACAAGTGTACAATTTGCATTTCAAATTATTCTGAAGTTAAACAGAGATTTGATTTGAACATCATAATCTGCCAAAGAAACATATCTTAATTTTGAATGTAAGTAATCCTTACAAGTTCCTGAGTGCCACATGTGCAGAATTGATGAAATACATCACATAAAAGTAATAATCTATAACTGATCAAAGCAAGCAACTTACATAGAACTGAATTAAAAATAATAGCCTCTCTTTTTATGCCTTATTATGATTACAACTATAAATGTAGCTCAGCTTTGAACATAGATACAGATAAAGTTTAAATACCATTATATAGAACATATTATAAGATATTTTCATCAAGGTAGAATGAATAAAATGGCATGAGAAACCATTTATGGTTTTGTAGGAAAGTGATTAGGCAGAGAAGAACAGACGATTTTAGTGGGTATTTTAGAGAACTCGGGAACAAATCACAGAGCTGGGAATTATTTGATGGTTTCTTTAGAGTTTTTTCATTCTGGAACATATTTTCAGGTTTAAATTACACTCATTTGAAAACTACAGAAATTTTCTTCAGTTCTATCATCACTTAAACTTTTTTTAGGTTTAAAGAGTATGGTAGTTGATGGTAAAATGTTCCAGTGACTTATAAGTGATTCAAATCCTTATTTATTAAATAGTAACTTGTGTGTTCAGACAATGAACATTATATGAAGTTTCTAAAGCCGAAACTAAATAGTTTGTATTAAGTTTTTCCTAAGCTTCATGCAATTAAGCATTTCCATTGCAGGAAGGAAAAAATAGAAGGAATTTAGTTTTTTGTTGAAATACGAACTACTACCTCTGGTTTGAAACTTGCATTATTATTATGTTCTTTAGCATCTTCTATTGGTATCACAGCTTGTCATGTGTGTACTTGTTGTGGTTTATCAGAAACATAGAAGATTAAGAAATTATATTCCATTCACCAATTAGATATTGTTAAAATGTAACATAGTTGTGTATAATATTTGGAAGTTTCTTTGTGTTTGAAAACCTGAAGTTATAAAAACATTTGGTACCCTCCAACTATCATTAGACCTAACCCCATCATTATAAAATAAAGTTTAAATAAAGGTCATTTTTTTTTTTTTAGTTTAAGAAAACAAGCCTCTAATATATAAAGGAACTGTAATTTAAATTTAAAAAAAGGTAATATATAATGTTATATAAATGCTGTTTATAATGTTATCTGTTGCTGATGCACAGTATTTTTTTGTTTTGACGTTGATCATAGTATGTCACATTATTTGCATAACCTTCTGTGAATTTACTTCTTATTTCTGCCCACAAATACTTTTATAAAACATTTTTATTTACTTTAATCAAAGTCCTCAATTTTTCTTTCCAAGATTTCAACTATATACTAAATAATTAGATTCCTGTGAAACTCAGTAATGTTTTAAGTTACTTTGTCAACATTTTCATAATTTAGTGGTAACAAAATATAAAAATGTACACATCATGAAATATTTCTTCCAGGTTGCTGGTGATCACAAGTTTCACCCTGAATGCTTTAAATGCACTAGCTGCGGTAGTTTCATTGGAGATGGGGAATCATATGCCCTGGTGGAGAGATCCAAACTGTATTGGTGAGCAGTTTAAATTTTATTATGCTCATTTCAAAAATATACATAAGAAATATCAAAGAAAATGTAGATGATAGATGTTTTTGGCAAAAATATCTGTCACAGCTGTTTTGTCAGCTTATGACAAAAAATATCCTCTGATGATGCTTAAGAGCTACGTGTAAAATTTAAAATGTATGAAGTATTTTTGAAACCTCTTATTAAATTTTGTAATTATTTGGTTATAGAAAGTAAAAGAGTTTATTAGTAATTCTGTTGCTTTTCCAAGAAAATATATCATGCATTTTGTAAACTTAAAATTTTTATAAACAGTTTTTTATAAATTGAGAGAGATTTTACGATTATCTAATTTATTAATTATTGTTAATTGGGTAGTGTTTTAAGATAATTGGAAATTCATATGATTTAGTGGGTCATGTTACAAAAGACACATGCAGCCACTCTCAGGACGATCTCCTTTTGGAAAACAGCCTCATAGCATTCAGCTGGTGGAAATTCCAGCAACACCAGGAGGTAGTGAGAGACGAATTAAACTTTCCTTGGATCGACCAAAGACATTGAGCATGAATGATGCCATTCTGCTTGGAGTGCATATAGCAGAGTATGTATATATATGTTTTAAATTATATGATTTGGTTAATGTTTTGCAAGCTTTCATTAATCATTAAGAGTCATTTGTAGACAAAAAATCTAAATTGTTACTGAAGTATTTTCAATAAAGATATCTCCATGTTGACTGCGTTGAGTGCAAAGTGATTATCATGTTAAGATGATAAATACTTTTCTTCATTTGAAAAATCTCAAATTTCACTCTAAAACATCCTAACTAAATTTCAAACGTTTTTTTGTCAGTAAAACTTTATATTCCCATATGGTACATTACCTCTTCTCACATAAATAGCTATTCTCGTTCAGTGCTCCCCTCTATTTTCAAAAAATTTGTTTATGCTTGCCACAGGCCTTTTATCTCCCCTGCATTGAAATTGACTGATTCCAATGCGTCTCTCATGCAAATCATCATGCGTCAACTCTCCACCAATAGGAGTGCGACATACTCTCATGATGTATAAGATTCCCTCTGATCCATTCTATATAACTATTACTTCTTGTTTGACAGTGCTAGCATTCAGACATTTTTTGCTTTTGGTGCTTTTCGTGTGCTTTTCACTCATGAATTTAATAGTTTCAATTCCAAAATGAGATTACTTCATTAATTTTTTTACTTTATATTGAAGATGCCTTTTACTTTAACTTAATTTCCCTGTTTTTTTTTCTCTCACATTTGCATTTGGCTATCAAACATAGAATCATATTTCTGAAATGAATTCTGAGGTTCATGTTACCACTTCAGGTCATACCTCCTACAATCACTCTTTTACTGGCTGCAGGTGGTGGTGACCCATCATTGGATTTACCAACAATTATCCACTTCAGTTGTGCTCATGTGTGGGCTCTTCATGACCAGTGGAATCTTGCATGGAATCCTTTGCTGGCTCATATTACGCTTCCTCCTACTCTTGTGGACAATCTGCAATGGTTGTTGGACAAGACTCGCACGTCAACTGGTGTCCCAGTTCCTCCTCCTCGTCCAGATTTACACATGAAATGGATACATACATTCAGGGATGAGAAGCTTGGGTCAATCAACATGAAGCATCATGGTATTGGTCTGCAGCCCAGAAGTCTTATCATATCAACAACTTGGAGCTTTTCGCTGTAGCATAGCTTTGGTTCATTTTCTCCATCTGGACAGAAAGTGTCTGGTAATGATCCATTCCGACACTTCTATAGTGGTTGCTTATCTCAATCATCAGTGCATGTCATGTTCCAGATGCTTTCAATATTGTTGTGGATTGGCTTTCCTGCCCAGACAAAATCTATTCAATGGAATGATCTCTTGATTCTCATGTTTTCCAGTGGCTTTGCCTTCAGTGTGGTATTCCTCACGTAGATACTTTTGCCACATCCCTCAACCACAAATTCCCTCTGTTTTGGTCTCCGGATCCTCATTCTCTTGCCCTGGCTGTCAATGCTTTCAGCCAGGATTGGACCAACAAATACCTATATGTTTATCCTACCATCTGACTTCTTCACCGGGTTATTTCGATCATCCATACCACTTCATGTCAAGTCCTTCTGATTGCTCCTTATTAGCCAGCTCAGCAGTTGTTTCTGCAACTTCTTCAGCTCCAACTTACCCCTCTGTTACCTCTTCATCTGTCACCTTTCTTTCTTCATCAACCTTGGTCACTGGTGCTTCATCCAGCGCTTTGTCTTCCATTTTCATGCTTCATTTTTATCTGGTCCTTGGCAAGGAGATCTGGCTTGTTCCGACAAATAGCTTCATTTCTGGCTCATTCCAGTTACCCCTCCTCCATTGGAAGCTTATCAATGTAAATGGAATGTTTTCTTCTGACTGACCCACTGTTTCTTGTATTGCAAAATTTCTTACTTGGCTTTTCAGTCGAGGGTCTTCTGTCTTCTTAATCTTGGGTTATCTGGTGGCTTTGTCCCACACCATTCCTTTTCCCAATACAGTAGGGTATTTACCTCTCTTACCCTTTCCCTGTTGATGTGTTCCTTCTGAATTCCTCCTCCATCGCAGTGGGCTACCCTTCCAACTGGGATGTTAATGTCATACTTCACTGCTTCAGTTTGCCTCCATTCAAACCATTTTTTACATGCTCCTTGTTTCACCTTTCCCTTAAGACTTATTTCCTTCTCCTCTTAGCCTGTGGGTGTCGCTGATCTGACTTGTTTGCCATCGATGTTTCACATACTCTTTATCATCCTACATATATTGTACTTTATCCGGATCGTTCTTTCCTCCCAAAACTTCGGCAGCCATTTCACACCTTTATCCTAGGTCTGATCCGGAGAGACTTCTATGTCCTGTACGTGCTCTTCGCTGTTATGTTGCCCACATGGCTTCTTTCCGTGGTACCCGTTCCTGCCTCTTTATTCCTTGGCAGTCTTCCTCTGATTGTGATCTTTCTCCTTCCACCCTTAACAGTTGGGTTCATATTTTGATTCAATTGGCTTATTCCTCTTTATTGTCTTCCTCCTGTACTTTGTTCCAGGTGTCTTCTCATCAAATTCGACACCTTTCCTTTTCTCTGGCATCTCATATCGTTGTTCATTGGAGGGAATTCTTTAATCGGACATGTGGACTACTCCTAATATGTTCATCTCTCCTTATTTGCATAGGATCACGGTTTCTTCCTCTTCAGGCTTGTTTTCCACCTATAGCCATTCTTCAGACTTTAGTGAGATTTTAACTGGCTAAATTCTCTCTTATTACTCTTTGTTTGAATCCTGCTCTGTGGCAAGTGGTGCCTGACCAGGTATTCTTTAACCTTTCAAATCTGACTGTCAAGCCCTGTCAACTTGCATATTATAATTCCATGGCCATGAAATGCACACTGCAGAAATGGGGTGTTCCACAAGATTGCTTGTAGGTTTATCCTTGCAATAGAATTGCTTCATAAGTTCCAGACTATACCAACCCATGGACTATGTGGGTAGGCAGAAGGGAGATAGCTGCCTATTCTTGCCATGCCTTGTATTGAATGAATTGGTATGGTCTGCTTTTAAAAATAGGGTTTCATGGTCACCTATTGCACTGTCTCAGCTGTTGACATTCCTATGAACTCTCTGCCGCATTTTACCCCCTTTTCTTCTAGTGGAATTTGAGTTCTTACCACTTTCCAGTTCCAAGCTGCTGGAGTGGTGGACTATCGAGGCATCCTCCAGAATGGGTTAATGAAATACATACAAAATATAGAAATGGTTATAAAACCATTTAGTTAAGAGTAGGGTGGTGGTGTTTTGCTGGTGTAGATGATGTAATGTCCTGCACTATGATACATAAAAACAAATGTAAATGAGATATCAAATTGCAGTTCACCCCTTCGATTGGGATTCCTCATCCTATCCCCATATGGATGTCAATTCCCAGTAGCCGGGTTTTGGATTTAGAGTAGAACCAATCAACAGAAGTCCTCACACGTGTATTACAGATGTCTATATTTCTCCCTCTTTTATACTCCATCAGTTTTGTGGGTCACGGTGGAGGAAATTGGGGATTGTTATGGTTCTTTCACTTCCACTATCCCTCGATATTCTTTTCTGATGATATTACTGCACTTGGGGTGGTTCCAGTTAATTTCACATTTGAGGGAGATGGTTCATGTTATGCAGACACCTATACGATACTGGATATTGGGTTTCCGGACCGATCTATCAATTTATCATATTCACGTGTACTTGTTCATGAGTTGGGGTATTAGATTCCCTCTGGTCTCATGAACTTGAGGTGAAGATGGCATGATCCTCTTTCATACCCCCACCAGATGGCTGGGTTTTGGATTGTAGTTGACATGCCACCAGTATGATCTTCTTTCCTACTCCCACAGGGTTGTCAGTTCCTTGTGGTGTGAGTTTTGGATTGTAGTCAACTTGCTGGTGGTATGATCCTCTTTACTACCCCCATATGGATGTCTGTATATGGTGGAAGAGTTTTGGATTGTAGTTGATTTACAGATGGTATGATCCTCATCCTACCCCCATGTGTATGTCAGTTCCCGGTGGCATGGGTTTTGGATGTAGTTGACTTACTGTGTACAGGCCTGTCACACCCAAGACACTCTACACCTAGGGGCACATTCTTTTCAATTTACCTTCTTTTATACTTTCTGGGATTAAGTTTCATGGTCTGTTGCATGGTTTGGATCACTTTCCAGCCATAGTTCTCTCCCATTTGGATGTGCTCCTCTGTTTTCCACCCGTGTATGCAACATCTTTCTATGATGGGCGAGAAGTATACCTGGTTCTGATGTGGTGTGGTTCTCCACATCAGATCTTTGAATCTGACTGTTTCAGCTTAGGTAGTGTCCTTCTGATGTTTTTGTGGGATGCTTCTTTATTTCCTTTGCACTGGTCCCTCCATCCATTCATTGCGGGATTCTATCTATTTATGTGAGGTAATGTACCGTATTGGAAATTATAATTTCCCTACTCTGAGAATGTATTTCCAATAGGTACTTATCTCCACTTACACTTCCCACCCTTCCTCCCCACTGACACTGGTGCTTCCATCTTTTGCCAAAAACTCGAAGGGATATAGTATTAAATGTCAGAAAGAACTGTTGGCAATTTCTGAAAAAGAGGATGTGACAGGTGGGTGTAGCAAGAGGGGTCTTATTTTATATTTTATGGCTCTGTAACTAAATATAATTAAAAGCTATGAAATTATGCTTTGTCTGAGTGATGACATCATAATAGTGAGTAATTTATCTTAAATTTCATACTTCTTGGAGGTGTGGTAAATAAATTAAAGAAGAGAGATGCCTAGAAAGAAAATGTCATGTTTCTCAAACTAGAGGAAATTCAGTATATTTTTAATATTGCCTTGTAAAATTAAGAAGTTAAAACTTGTAGCTCCTAAAATATGAAATATTAGCTATGTTTGAATGCTATATATATTTGTTTACCATGGTAAAAAAGTAGTTAAATTTTGAATTCAATTCACTAAAACCTCATGACATGCACAGAAAAAGATGCCCATAACAAAAGTGTTAATATGTGAATTTTTAGATTATTTTTTTGGTTTTATTTGTTGTATATCCACACAGATTCAGAAAATATTTTTTATTACATACTAATGCATTCTTTAAATGTCTTTGTCTATAATAAATTGTATTATAATACGTTTTCATTTCATAATACGTATTGCACTTCTCTCAGTCCTATTAAATGTCCTTAATGTTTGACAGTATTTCAGAATTTACTTCTTGTCTGTGTTTGTAAAAAATATTTTTACATTTATTTCAAATGAATTTGATTTCAAGTTATTTTCACAAAATGATATATCACCCAAATTCTGACGTGTAAATGACTCATGTAAACTCATCATTAATTTAACTCTTTCAGTACGGGCTCGGTTCTGGGATCGACCTTGTAACCGTTTTGTGCTTGTTATAGTTTTCATGCTATAACTTTTAATTAGTAAATGTATGTTAAGAAAATTTGGCAGATTATCAGTAAACATTACAATGCTTTCATATGCAAAATATCAATTTGTTTTATTAAGTCTTAAGGTTTGTAAAGCAGTGATTTTCTCTTGCCTTTTTTTTCATTTCACATGTTGCCTATCCAACATGCAAAGTAATTTTAATTTTAAGATTAAATATACTTTTATGCATCAGAAAATTTTCAAATGTTTTTTAAGAAAAAACTATATTTTATCTGTTATTTTCAGTAACAATTATATTTATGGCTTTGGTAGATTTGACCGATCTCATAACCACCAGGAAAAATTAGGTAATAAATATAAATTATGCCTCTTTTGTTTTAGAATGACAACAAATTATAACACAGAAACATAAATGTTTAGACTAAATAGCCTAAATCTCATAACATTATATATTTATATATATCTATTATTTTTATTATATTGACCTTTCAGCTATTCCAGGCTAACACTACAGAAGTTACAATGATGCGGCACATGTGCATTCATGTTACTGTATTGAATAATATAAAACTGACCTTTAGTCTTTACAAAGTGACCTGTCTTGGCTGGGTTTTA
>NW_013668565.1:54392-75817 GCF_000517525.1 Limulus polyphemus
TTCTTAAACTTATTTTTCTTAAAACATAGAACAGTAAATAAAGAACTAAAATAAACAGTTATCTCTTCTAGTTGCAATCTTTGTTCTCGGTTGCTGCTTGACATAGGTTGGTAAGCCTTTTAGAATTTTGCACATGGAAGATATGAAATTAAATAATTTTTTTTGGTTTTATATGTACAGTTGAATAACCAAAATATCATAAATCACTATATCAATACCATAGAATTCCACTATAATTTATCAAGGTTAGTAACTAAGCTGTATTTCAGTCTAAAAAGATATGAAATTTCGATCAGACTAAAGACACAACCTACCTCTTGAAATCTTGGTTCAAAAGAAAGAGATGGCATCCAGTGACATTAAAATGGCTGAGAAAGCCACTAGGGGGATATTCTGATCTTTCAATTGGTTATTCAGGTTATATATAGTTCTTAGAATTACTTATTTGAAATAGTTTTTCACTTGTCTGTGATTTGATATACTATGTTAGTTTACATTTTTTATATTTTTCTTGCAACAATGGAAAAAGGTCAGTAAAACAACAAGACTTATAACAATTAATGTGTTTTGGCTGAATGCAGCTGTTATAAATGTTACTTAATATTTGAATCGATTTCAGGCATTTGCTGAAATATGATTATGATAAGAGAAAATAAGCTCAGTATGGAGATTTTTTTTCTAAACTATAGTATATTTAAATTTGAACAATGGTTATTTCTAACATGGACTGATGGAAATTTTAAGCTATTTGTTTTGTTACATGTAGTCTGGACATGAATCCAGATTTGATGTCTCTTCATATTGGAGATAGAATTCTTGAAGTAAATGGGACTCCAATCAAAGAGCACTCCATAACACAGGTTAGATAATACTTAAGTTCACGAAATTATATTTCAATGATAGTTTTAAGAAAGAACCATGACTTTTCAGATACTTTGTAAAAACTAATACTTTTTCACAAACTGTAATATCTCCTGTTGATGTATGGGATGTTATTTGTTAATCAGTTCAGAATCAGTTTTAGGAGGGTTCATTAACTGCAAAGAATTCTTGAATTGTAATTTTGGATGATAATTAAGAATTGAAAGAATGATTGCCTAGCCTAGGTATTTGTCTTTGTACTTTGTTTACATTGATTTCTTATATATAACTAAAAAAAATGTTCTTACATTACTCATTCTCATAGGAAAGATTTAGGTAGTGTCATGTAAATAATTTATGTGGTTGTTCAGCTTTTATAATGGTTAATTGTTTATGGCACTTCTCATTTCAGTTATAAACATGTTAACAATCAGTCATAATTTAACTCTTTGTTTACATATAAGTGTATTGCACAGTATGTAATCATCCAAGTAACCATGCGAGCAGTCATACTGTAACTTTTGATAATGTACATGTATCTTCACAAAATTTTGAATATTATCAGAAAATGTTACAAGGCCTTCATAGACAAAATATCAAGTTTTTTAATTAAATATTAAGAGTTTTTAATTAAGGATTTGCCTGTGATTTTTTTTTTAATGTTGACTATGCAACATGCAAAGTAATTTTTATTTCAAGGTTAAAAATACTTCATCTGAAATTTACCCAGGGAGCCAAAGGGGATTTAGCAGCTGTGGTGCTGGTCTGCTGTCAGAAGATAGTGTAATTGTTTTCATTAGTATGGACCTTAAGAAAAATTTTTAGGTACAGATTTACACAGGAGAACCTGGGAAGGGCTGTTTCCATGGCAACTATGGTTAAAAATAGGTCATTTTTCAAAGATACCTATTCTGCTATAATGCTGTTCTTATATATAAAAGTAATATATATATATATATATTGAGTAATATATCAAATGAAAGAGGAAAACATCCTCTAAAATGTAATGATATCAATGCTTAAATTAGCTCATTTCTATATTCATGAGATCTCATTAAATTGCCAATTTTTCGTCAAAATTTTCAATCCTGGTCAAAAATAATTCACTACTGTTTAATGCTTTGAGATTATTCAAGGCAACAAACATAAGCAATATGATGCTGAATGAAAGAGAAAGAAAGTATCTATTAAATGGTATGTTTTTGAAGCAAACTTGTTTACTCATTGTGTCTAATTAAACACAAATAAACATAACAGATTATGTCATAATGCTATAATTGAAAAACATGTTAACAGCCACACTTTCAAGCACTAACAGTTGAAGCTTTATTGAAAATGCATTCACATAACATAAGCAATAAATATGCAGATTTCTATATTAATGAATTAAATAATATTGAGAGATAGGCATGACAGGAGATAATGGAAACCTTATCATGCAGTATTTCAATTTCTTATGTTATGACACTTAAGCAGTCTTCATCACAGCTGTTCTGCTTAAAATATTTTGCCCTGCAGCATTTACATGGTAGGCCCTAACAAAAACATCCTCAGTAGCAAGGAACATTGTTTTTGCTGCATGTACAATTTCAAAACATATTTTCTTACACATACATTTCACAATGGTATCTAGACTGGCTGGGAACAAACTACTCTTCATCATAACAGGTTTATGTGTGTTTCCATCTTCAGTCTCCTATCCAAAAAGTGTGAATGCAGGTAAGCATGGATTGGGGAAGAGCGATGATTTTCCTATGAGCATTGCCAAAGCGGCATGTTTGATGTGTTCTTCCAGTGTATCAGCTGTAGGGGGTACAGAGAGAAACAGACTCAAGTTCCCCTTTAGAAATTTCTGTATTCTCAATTCAGTGAGCAGAGTGTGTCATTTTGATCTTCTCCAAATGACTTGATGAAAATATCACTAAGCGACATCAAGAAATGTTTCTTCTGTTCATATTGACCATTTGTGAATATCATACATTGCACCAACCACAAATGCTGGGTCAACAATGTCTTCTGAAATAGCCTGTTCAATGTTAACTTTAGTTTCATCAAGTAACAGCTTAGTTAATGTTGATTTATATTCCCTTCGTAGAACACTACTGCTGCTTATTAAAGATGATGGTACATTTATGCATTCATGGTCCCCAACTAGATCTTGTAAGTTGACCAGTCCTCCAGCAGCTGTGATTTGGGACAATCTCTGCAACAGGTTGATTTTGGTGGCATTAGTTCAAGTAATTTGAGATGAATTTATTTTGGTCTGTGTAGCTTCAAATGTATGAATTTTTATGGCAACAGTGTCTCTGCAACAGGTTGATTTTGGTGTGGTGGCATAAGTTCAAGTAATTTAAGATGAATTTATTTTGGTCTGTGCAGCTTCAAATGTATGAATTTTTATGGCAACAGTGTCATCTTTGTCAAAACCAAAGAAATAGCATCTTCTCCTATTTTCGTCAGATGGGTCAAGTCATGTTGGTTTTATGATAAGCGTGTAGTCCCATTGAACCACAAACTAAATCTTCTAGTTAGGGCTCCGTGAATGAATTGGTAGTTTTAATTAAAACTACTTGCATTATGTGTTCCATAGCTTCAACATCCCGAGTGATGTAAGATGAATTTCTTTCGTGATGACATGATTGTGCTGCCGTGTCCAGTTCTAGGTTCAACATGGCTTTGAGCTTGCAAGCAAGTGATTTCTTTTGTTTTTAAAATGTGCTGTGTTTATTTATTTATTTATTTTATTATTATTATTACTTAAAAAATTAAAATATTAAGGTGGTACTTACTGAAAGCAATAATCACTGTGGTCTTCTTGTCCTGTAGTTGGTAACTTCAATATATCTCTGAACTTCAAAGTAAATAATGTTATATCAAGAATTTCTAATCTAATTTTAAGTGTTTTATATTATTGTAGCAACATTTTGGTATCCTGAATTCATCCTCATAGTTATTGGTTCTGCACACAAAATGACCACAAATAATCTGATGTGATAGATATGGCAACCAGAGATGATAATATGCTGACATAAGTATGATTAAGACAATGGAAAGAGTTATCATTCCTGAGGTTTATGCAGAGTATTTCCAAGCTGACATAATACTCAGAGACAATAAGCAACACATTTGAAATACTATGACACAATTTGGGTAATAGATCATAACCATTTGTACAGGATTTACATGAATATACCAACACTATGACCAACCTGTCACTTGATGGTGACCATGGAAATGGCACTTTTGCACAGTATTTTGAAAAGCTGTCAACAAAGCAACACTCAAAATGATATTAGTAATGCTTATACTGTATAATAAGTGGGAGTTTTTGATTTAAAAGTCCTGAAATATTAAATAGTAGGGAAGAATTTTACCCAGGATTCAAAATTTTAATGAAAATTTGCATATTCACAAGATGACATGAATATAAAATAAGGTAATTTTAAAAAATGATAGGATCATCTTTCATAAGATGTTTTTCTCTTTCATTTGATATATTACTCATACTTCTATGATAACTATGATTGGAGTTATAATAGAAAAGGTATTTTTAAAAAAATGATCTATTTTTAACCACAGTTGCTATGGAAGTGGTCCTTCACAGGCCCCCTGGTATAGATATGCAAGCGGTGGCCACCCAAAAATTTTTCTTAAGGTCCATACTAATTAAAAAATGACATCACCCTTTGACAGCAACCGGTATTGCCCAAACCCCAAAATCGGCCCTTGGCTCCTTGGGTAATTGTCAAATTTCATTTGCGTAATCTCTGTCACCTCTTAAATAACTATAAAATGTTTTTTTAGAAAAACTTGATATATTATCTGCTGTTTTCTTTACCTTAATTCTATAAGGGGTTGGTCGATTTGACTGACCTTATAATCACTATAAAAAATTATAAAATAAATCTAAATAATCCATTTTACATTCTAGAATGACTGCAGATTGTAACAGGAAACCACAAATGTTTATTTTAAATAGCTCAAATCTCATAATGGTATACATCTGTTTATATTTATATATTTTTTTTGTTTTATTGGCCTTTGAACTGTGTCTAACTAATAATCCCACCACACAAGTTGTAAGTCATGCAGCACATGTTACTGTATTGAATAGCATAAAATTGGCTTTTGCAAAGTATGAATATCTTACTCTTCTTAGTCTTAGTACCATTATTTTGTAAAATGCAATCACATTTTGCTTGCAATACCTTACATATGTATATATATTATTATTTTTCACAAATTCAGTTATTTTACTTGAAACATAGAACAATAAATAAAAATATAGAAAATTATCTCTACTATGTTAAATGTTACAAAGTTGTTTTTTTTTGTACTCGTGCATTGTACTACTTAAGTCTTGTCAAATTTTGCATGTGGAGGATGTAAAAAATTAATTTTATAAGTTTTATATGTACATTTTGAAAACAAAAAATTATAAGGTACTATACTGATACCACAAAAATGTCACTGTAACTTATCAGGCTTCCTAACTAAGCTGTATTTGTGTCTAAAAAATCTTATTTCCAATCATCTTATTGCCTTGATCACCACTCTTCAAACTCTGCAATGGTAATAACAGCTTTACCCATGTAAGTACTTTAAGAATACTGACAGGATTATGTAGTTCAAAATGACCATTTTGATTGGTTATAAACATGTATTTAAGAGAAGTAGGTGTAGGTAACTGAAGTTCCAATTTTCCTGGCTATAATATTAAATCCATACCCAAATTAACAGGTACCAAGGGCATTGCCCTACTTTACAAAAAGAACCTCAAGATTGACTTCAAAATCGCTAAACTATCCCTTTATGTAACATCCACCATAGCAATTACCCTGATCATTACTCTTCTCGCTATCTTAGTTAAATTTAGTTTCCTACTGGATATCAGATTCATGAATAATGTAATAATGAACAATCGATGTGTAATAATTTTAGGAGACCTTAACCCAAATATCCTAATTTTTTATGCCAATTCTCTAACAGAAACGATCCCATGTTATGAAATTTTGCCCTTAATAATAACCTAGTATGAATAAATAAGGACCTACAAATGTGTAGATGGTTCTCAAGACATTTTCAATTTAGCTCTAGTCACGCCTAATTTTACTAACCTCTATATCTAACTTTAAAGTACATAAACACATGGGGGGGGGGGGAGATCACCTCCCCATATCATTTAGTCTGTTTAATAAAAATTCAAATCAACAGATACTTTGCCCTCCAACTTTTGACTTAACCCAAGCTAACTGGCAGGATTTTAAAAATTACCTTATACCAATGATAAAAGATTTCAGCAATCATGCTCGTAGCCCAGAAACAATCAATAAATATGCAAGCAACCTAACTGAAACCATTAAAACAGCTGTATTCACCAAGTTTCAACCATAAAACAAGTACAAAATCTCAAATTCTGGAAATATACAATTATATAGCTGAGCAACTGCACCTCTGCCGGTTACTTATGCAAATCCATGAAAATCAGATTAAAAACTATGATGAATAGAGAAACCAATAAAATTGTAGAATTAATCAACCAGAAACAGCAAATCAACTGGGAAAATTTTTGCTTATCAGTTGATGATTTGAAACAAGACCCAGCCAAATTTTGGAAGAAATTTAAATCAGTATGCCACCCAGTTCAACCACAAAACTTATAGTATCAACTATGATAATAGTTATGCAATGACTGATAAAGAATAAGCCCACCTGTTTGCAAAATACCTAGAAAACTTTCACCACACCAAACTTTCGTACATTTGATTCCGAACACTTTAACACAGTCAGTAACTTATTTCAAATAATTATAATCTTTTCTTCCCCAAAACACTAACCAATGACATGAATAGCCTTCACTGCATGATTACATGCCCTATAACTTTGACTGAAATTCAATTTAATATTAAACACTTTAAAAATAACAGTGCCCCAAGAGAAGATGGCATAATGAACCTAGTTCTAAACACCTCACCAATAACTTTTGTCATGACTAGACTTATTACCTAAAATCAAATAGTATCTTACCTAATACCCAAGATACATCGTAACGAAACCACCAAACAGCTGATCGTGTAGTTAGATTAAAAAAATACATTTTTCAAGGTTTTAATCAGAAACATTCTAGAGTAGGAGTTTTCCTGAATGTTTGCTGCACATTTGACTTAGTTTGGCACAATGCCTTAATATTCAAACTATCAAACTCAGCATACCTCCAACAGTCACACTTTGGATCATGTTTTCTGTTAGATAGGACAGCCATAGTCAAAATTAACGACATCACATTGAAATAATTTCAATTACAAGCAGGCATCTCTTATGAATTGGTTTTTAGCTTCTTATCATACATTATTTTTGTAAGCGATATTCTGTTCCTCGAACTGACCTCCACCCTGGCATCCCAGTATGTTGATGATGTATCTGTTTGGAGCATGTCTAGTAACCCACTGGCTGCTGCATGTAAAGATCAGACTTCTCTTAATCAGTTAACATTGTGGTGTAACAAGTGGCATGTTGCTCTAAGTCTAAAAAAACACAAGTTTCTATAGGAGTTTCAAACATAAAAAATATCACAAACAAGGTTAAAACTATATGATATCAAATTATCTTAACTAAAACTATTCAATTTTTAGGTATACCCTTGAACGTTAACTTAACGTGGACTGATCATGTTAAAAATATCATCTCTAAAATGAATCAAAGATTAAGCTACCTAAGGAAAATCAGGTGGGAATCCAAAAATTATGTCAATCAAAAACCATTATGCATATGTATAAAGCTTATATAGGATCATTAACAGAATATGGTAGTATGATCTTATGCAATATGTCTGAAAACCTACTCGACAAACTACAGTCACCAAAACTACACTTTAAGAATTGCCTACATATTACCCCTCTGTACTCCAATCACCTACCTCAGGAAAGTTAATATTCCTACAATCAAGGCAAGAACCTGTAAATTAAAATGTAAAGTTTACTCTAAAGCAATAAATCATAACTCACTAACCAGCCAATTTTCAACCCTTTCAGCCACTTGTGAAACATGGCACACCTACATGTTTCTCCAGAATCTGTTTAACACCTTGTATACATAGTTTGATATATGTACTAATCAAAAACCCTTTTAACCTCATAGCTCAAGCACTAATCGAATAGATTATTTGATGTTTGAGTGGTGAAAGTGGATTTTTCTTGGGGTACACCCATTTTCCTCTCACATAAATTTTTTTTTTGGTATTGGATCTGTAGATCTTCATCCACTGGATTTGCTGACATATCAATTATTTGTCAGATTTTTAATTTAGTGTATATGCTTACCACCGAGCTGTCTGTGGTTCTCAGATTTCTGCCCCCTCTCCACACACACACTTTTTTTTTTTCTTCTCCATGAAGCTCTCCAAATTAAAACTCTTTTCATGATTTGGCTTCCAAATTCTACATGGATTCGAGACCAAAAGATTTAAACCGAAAATTCTACTAAGTTGAAGTTAAACTAGTATTTCCAAATAAAGAAGAGGTGGGTGAAGCCATTGTGATGGGTTTGCTAAATATAATGATATCTGGGCAAATACCTTGTCAATATTGGTAATTTGAATTTCTAATTAATCAAAAACTGTAGATTTTACATTTTGTGACACCCACAATACAATCTGAGCAAAAAAGAAGGTGATGTACTATGTGGCACACAAAAAAATTTATATTTCACAATTGTTTTTATATTTACTTTTGAACTAGAAAATTAAATAATGTATAATACTAAAATTTGAATTGCAAACCATGCTTTGACTCAAATTTATGTATATATTACATTTATAAAATGGTAGTTTAGTAAAATTTTGAATGTAAGTCAACGTGATGACATGTACTTTGACCCTTACCTGTATGGAGAGGGTTAATGAGTATTCATACACTCAGGGACAAACTATTTTGGTAAGAAGCACTTAGAACTAATGAATAAGCAGTCATATTTATCACTCTTGATAAATTCTGATCTGATCATGTAAATAATTTTCTTTTTAAGCATTTACTGTAAGCAAACATTAGCTTACTCCTATGCATTTACTGATCATTCAATTTGACTGACCTTGTAACCATGAGACTATAATTCTGAATGCACTGAGTGTATCTCCAAGGAACTTGGTAATCTTTTAATAAACATGATGGAAGTTTGATTACATATTTGTATTAAAGAGTTGTCTGGGAATTTACAAAGACATTACTGAGTCATTCTGAGTGAAAGGTAATTTTTCATGCTAAGAATAAAATACTTCTTTTCATCTTACAGTTTGTTATTTCATTTTTAGAACCTTCTAAATGATTATGAAACTGCTTTTTTGGTAAAACTTTATACTCTATCTCTCATTTTTTCTACATTAACACTAACTGTACCAAAATCATCAATGTATAGGGAAACAAAGTTGAAAAAATGGAAATAATATCAAAAAAGTTTTTTCTAGGAGGACTGCAATTATTTTTTCTAATACTCTGGGCTTCTAATCTTCTCACACCTGCATTCTTTTAGTTTTATTACTGTACTTTAAACTGTATTCACTACCTTGATAAGCAATAAATCTCTCAGCTGGAGAGTGGATAGCTTATGGAAAAACAAATTATGTTACATCATGCAGTGTCAAACTGTATATGTTTCTCGAGAAGTGATCATGAACATTTTTTATCAGTTATGTTTTCTAACATAATATGTTTTTAGTTTTTTGCATTTGGGTTACTTTTATTAGAAAATGTATAATAGTAAATAAAAAATTATATAAAAATAAAAAAATTTAGCAACTGCCTTAACCATAGGCCTATTTGTACTTGGGAATGTATCCTGATTAAACTATTTTTTTTCCACACAATATTGGCTACTTACAAAATAATTTCAATAGCTTTCAGGTACGCATTTTAGAACAAAAAGTATATCACTACAATAAAATGTCCTAAAGCTACTATGATTTATCTGGCTTTCTAAATAAACTATAAATAGTTTGAAAAGATTACGAAAGGTTACGCTACTGTTCAGAGCATTGACTTCCTTCAACACGCATCATTTTCTTGGAAATATCCATCTGTGACCACCAAAATATAAGCAAAGAAAGTTAAAAGGGGTGATACATATAATTTTGCTCTTTCTGTTGGTTATAAACATGTACAATTGATACTTACCAGGTGGGTTAGAAACAATATTAAAAACATATGGAAAAAGCCTGGTTTGTAGGTTGGACAACTTTATTTATTGAGAAAATCAGAGATTCTTATTTCCTGGCCTGGCATTGTCTGTAGTTTGTGTTTCTAAGTGATTGGACACTGAAAGCCATAAAAGGGATGAAATAAAGATCTTAAAGAAGCAGAAATCAGAGCATTGGACATGTCATGTGACACAGAATGGTGAAGATTGAGAATTTATTTAAATATTTTCTTTTTGAAATTAAAACATATATAATATTAAACATTTGCACATACATTGATAATCAATATGTTTATCTAAATTGTGAATGTAGCTTTGGAAAGAGGCTGTGACATGCAAACTTTGACCCATCCATATGCATAGGATTAATTTATGATTAGATTGTCTAAACTTTTTTTTAATGGTAAAACTAATTTTGGTTTTACAGCAACTTTTTTTTTCAAGTTGTGAAACTGTAACATTCAAATTTCTTCTTTCATTTTAAATCTGAAGTTCACTCTTTGGTTGTAAATTATATTTCTATTAAATTGGAGTGATAAACTGAGAAATATTGCTATATTTTTATAAAACAATGTGCCATTTAAGTAGTTCTTTTGATTTTTAACATGATGATAAAAAAGTTAAGAACTATATTGTTGTTAGGAAAACCTATTTGTTTTCCTAAATGTGAGCTCTGAAAATATATTTGCTTTTCTTTTCAGGTTGAAGATCTCATCTGCTCAAATAACAAAGTGTTACAGTTAACTATTGAGCATGACCCAACTACACTTCCGAGGAGAAGCTCTCTTCCATATACTCGGCCACACATATCTGTGGATCGAGAGCGTATCTACAGGAAAAGAGAAGAAGGTGGAGGAGGTCGTTCAAGGCAGTTAAGAAAGGGAAGGGGAAGCATGGAAAGATCATCCTCTTTACCAAGGCTACAGGCCAAGTATATCTGTTTGTTGTTCTTTAGTATTTTAAACAAAAAAAATTAAAATTTTTCAGTTTTAAATACAAAAAATATTTATTTATGATATAACAAGAAAATTATTTGATAATTTGTGAAGTTGAAGTTTCTTTATATGATAGTGTTTTTACAATTTGTGTCACAAATTTCATACTTTACCACCTAAAAGTATTAATATTTGTTAATGTAGTAAAAGATGAACTTGTGACTTTCTCTGAAACAGTTTCTGGTTGATTTTAGTGATCCCCCTTCTACCAGTAAACATCCTTATGACTTAGGCAGGACCAAGTCTTTCCGTGTAGAGCCCAAAAGTCATCGCATTTTTCGTGCCTCAGACCTAGTCCAAGGAAAGTTACTGGGAAAAGGGTTTTTTGGACAAGTGTTTCTGGTTAGTCATGGTTTTACCTGTCCTGTAGTTAACAATAGACACAATCATGTGTTAAAAAGCAAGTCATACCGTGGAGGATGGTTCTCAAAGCTATCAATTTGTTGTTTTTGATCTTACAACTTTTGTTTTTACATTTTTTTATAGTGCTGTTCCATGATAAATATTGAACTTATGAATTTATCTGCCCCAAAATATTTGTCATAGCTTGTTACAAAATATTAACTGCTTCAATCACATAAAGTTTATTATGCTTATTTCCAAGTTGTTTTCTTTATCAGGTAACTCACAGAGAGACAGGGGAGGTCATGGTGCTCAAAGAGTTATACAGGGTGGACGAAGAAGCACAAAAGAACTTCCTCAAGGAAGTAGCAGTCTTGCGATCTCTGAATCATGAAAATGTTCTTCAATTCATTGGTGTTCTTTACAAGGATAAGAAACTACATCTAGTGACAGAGTATATAAGTGGAGGTACACTGAAAGAGCTCATTCATGACCAGAACGAACCTTTACCATGGGAACAGAGGATTAACTTTGCCAAAGATATTGCATCTGGCATGGTAAGTAAATGATTTTAAACCTGTAATATACAGAAACAATGAATTAGTAGTTTCTTTTTCTATGATCTAATTTAACTACTGCATTGATTAGATTTTTTTTCATTTAAATTAGACTGCTTTTGCAGATACAAACACCAACTTAAATAATGATGGGGGAGAATAAATAAGGAAGTTGGGAGGATAGTCTGAAGAGTCATAATAAGTGTGTGATTTATTCATTATATTATTATGATATTATCTTCATGTCTTTGAAAAATAATGTCATGTTTTTATACTCTGTTTTTGTTTAGTAGACTTATGTAATTGAATTATTGGCTTTAGCATGCCAAACTTTATAATAAGAACACAGTTATTTTGCTGTATTTTTAGTATAGTATATTTACTCCATGTTGAAATACCTCAGTCTTTTGTAATGTGAATATGAGAAGTTCTTTTTTTTTCATTAAAGTATACATAAAGCACTGTAATTGAAAAGTTAAATATTTTGTAATGTTGATATATGAAAATGCAGTAAGACTAGTCTGAGCCAAACCCTTCAGATCTATAGTTTTTCATTCTAATGAATAAATTTATAATATTTAATTTCATTTTTAGAATTGCTGTAACCTTTTATAACTTGTTTAAAAAACCAGTTTAACATTTCTGCATAAGCACATGCACATTTTTTTTAATCCTCAAATTAATGAATTGTATATATACCACTTAGCACCAATGGAGGTCCAAGTATTTTATTTTATTGAGCAATTTTACATTTTTATATTTTATAACCTTCATGATCAAAGAACTTACCCAAAAAATTTGGATGAAATCACACATTTTTTATGTAAAATACATAGGAAACTAAACCAATAATTAGTTAAATTAATTACAGTATTAATACCACTTTTATTTCCAATTTTTTTCTGACTAACATATTTTCCAGGATGATAACTCACTTCTGCACAGAGAAATGCTATCTTCCTCATGTGTTTGCCTATGAGATTTCTATTACACTAGTCTTGAGGTAACACGTGTTTAACATCAACTATGCTGGTGCATGATGACTTTATCATACAAAAAAAACCCTCCTCCAATAGGAGGGTGACACATCCTCTATCTGCAGTTACTGCCTCCTGTGCACTTGCACTCGTGATAACATCATCCTTTATCTTGATACTATATTGAACAGACATGTTCAAATCTGTCTGACTTCAATTTGACAAGATTTGCATTCTTTAATGAAACATTGTTTTTTTGTTATGCTTTGGCTTTAGTCTTCACAGCTTTATTATAATGAATTTTCAAGTGACAATGACTTCTTCTTTATCCTGTGTGATTGATGACATTACTTACACAGGTTTGACCTATATCTTCTGTGGTGTCCAGGGGATTGTTGACTGAGGAGGACATCACAGCCATCGTGCAATGTGATGTGTGTTCCATTGTGCTTGCTAGGCTCTCCATTTCTATCCATTATTTCAATGTTCCTTCCCCTCACTTTTAATTTTAACAGAAGGAAAACAAATTTGATCACCTTTTCCTTCCTCCTGGTTTTTCACTTGTTACCTCCCTCCTGCTTGAGTAAAGTCCTCAGCCTTCAACAGTTTCGAGACTTGATAATTCAGGTATGTTCCTTTCTTTCTCTTTTACCCGTGTCTTATGATTCTTCATGTTCTTTCCTCCATGATCATATTCCTTGTGGTTATTTAGCTTTTCCTTCTTCACCTGGCATTTGGGTTCACATTGACTCTTTCCTTGAACAACTTCATAGCTGTTACCATATGCCTTGTTCTTGTCACCTTTCTGATTCTTATGTCCTAGCTTACAGTCATTCTTCCTTTCCTTTTCTTGATTTTCAATCTTTGTGATCTCTATTACCTGCTTAGGGAGTGAACCCTCTTTCACCTGTTTTGCTCTTCATTTTTCACATTTTCGTCTTTTTCTCACCATCCTATCATACTTCATTACCTCTCCATCCTGCACCTTATGTCTGAGGCACTTTGTTGTGCTTCAGAGGAGTTTTCAGGGGAAGTTTGTTTCCTTCTTTTTACTACCATGGCCCATACCACTTTTACCCTATCCCCGCTTACTAGGTTCCTCTACTGTTGAGACTTATTTGGTAGGAATACACTCCTTAAAAGTGTATGCCCATTCACTTTTTATCTGGATGATATTTGTCAGGCTTCCTTTCTTTGCCCATTTCTTTGGCGGTGACCCTGACTCACTGGAGACCTGGGCAGAGTCAGCCCGACATCAGTCCTCATTATATTCCATGGTTTTTCACCTTTCAACTCCTATTTCTCAACTGTGTCAGTCTTCCACTCATCTTCCTGTTCCGTCTTCCAGAAGATCTTCCTTCTCTTCCTGTCCTCCTCACACTGCCTGCTATCAGCCATGTCACACATCTTGTTGGTGACTATTCTGTCAGTTTTGGACCTGTGAGTGCTCTTCTGTCTCAGTTCACTGACTTTTGTTCACAGTTTTCTACTGACAGATCTTTCTTCAAGTCCTCACCCACAGTCGGTCTCTCCATATTTCTTCTCCACCCCTCTCTCTCCTCTCCCCATATCCTTTTCTCCTCCCTCCAGTCTTGTTCATTTTTAGCATCTCGAGGAAGCAGTGTTGGATCTTTTTGCCAAGCACAGCATTGAGAGTGTACACATCTCTTCTGTTGGTTACACTCTTATCTCTTTGTGGTCCCCAAGAAGATGAGAGACTGGTATCTGGTAATTGATCACTCATCTGTCATTAATTTTCTGGTTGTTTCATGTTTTTGGATGGAAAATTTCTCTCCAGTGGTCCTTTTCAACTGGACTGTGAATAACCAAGGTTGACATTTCAGATGTGTTCCTTCACATCCTGATTGCACTGTTCTCCCTCCAGATGTTTTCTATGATTTGTCCATTAGAATCATATCTTCCAGTTCTGTGCTTTTCCATTTGGTATAGTATCAGCTCCTTATGTCTTGAATTGAGTCCTTAGGACCTTTGTTCACCACCTTCATGGCCTGGGACTGATATCACATTTCTACATGGATGATTGACTTCTCTTAGCACATTCCCAAGAAATATCCTCATCTTACACCTCTCTTCTCAAGAGACTTCTCATTTGGGATGGCTTGTCAAGATATTCAAATTATTTCTTATGCCTACTCAGTATTTGGTACATCTGGGTGTCTTCTTCAACTTCTGTTTCAGCTGAGCTCATCCTTCTCCTCTTTGCCTGCAAACTATGGAGTATCTTTTCACCTAAATTCCTGCTTTTTTCTTTTCTGTGTGAGAGGTTCTTTCACTTTAAGAGACTTTGGCTTCCCAGGAACCTCTTATTTTTTTGGAACATGCATACCTGCACCTTCTCCAATGGATCTTGTTGGACAGATTGATTCCTTTTGAGATCTACTGTCCTCAGTTGTCTCCCTTCTCATCTACTCAAGAAATTTTCATGGTGGGTGGACCATGCCAATACTACCTCCACAGTTCCTTTGCTACCCCCAGACCAAATCTCTATCTCTTCACCAATGCTTCCTGTTAAGGTTAGGGAGCTTCTGTGAATGATGACACGACTTCTGATGTTTGCGTGCAGGATGACTGCTCACACCATATCAGTGTACTTGCTGTTCATCGGGCATGTTCCCACATCCTGCCTCTACTGGTGAATCACTCTGTCATATTCCTCTCCAACAATTCCATGGTCGTTTCTTACATCAGTTGTCATGGTGTACCTATTCCAGAACCCTTTGCTTTCAGATGGTGGGGCCTACTCTTCTGGGCCCATTTGCGTCGGGTTCATCTCATTGCCTGTCATTTATAAGGAGCTATAAACCTGATGGTGGACCAATATCCCTTCTCTATTGCTTGAACCTCACACACATATCTTTTTCATCGGGAGACATTGTCTCTTTGTCTTGTTGTGTGGACTTTGTCCAATCCATCACCCATTGAACGAGACTATCCAATTGTGTACCCTTTTTCTTGTCACATTTCTGTTGCCCTACCACTTTGTCTATATATCAACTTAAGTGGCATGTCTACCATCATTGGCCATCTCATTTTTAGCCACTTTTCTGCCTTTTTTCACTTGGTTTTTTTGACGACGATTTGTTTTTCTCTACCATTGCTGGTTATTGGGTTACATTATCCAACATATTTTTCCTTTCTTGGTACCACAGAGTGTTTCCTTCCCCTGCTTATGTGCAAGTTTTCAAATAGTCATGCTCTCATTCTGCCCATCTTTACAACATTTGGCGTTAATTCGCCTCTCCCTCAATATATTCCATATGAAAAGTATACCCTGGTCGAGATGAGATATGTTTTCCCACAACTTTACTCTTATGTAGCCCCTGACATCTGGTGTCACACTCCATGGACTTCTGTTTAGGTACATTTTGAAGAGGCTCATCTAGGTAAATTTTAGCACCACCCCCTCCACCGTTTCAACATAAGATTCTAACATTTCTGTGTGTGAAGATGAGTTATCTCGAAGTTAACATTTTCCTAATCTGAAATTGTATTTCCAATAGATTATCACCTCCACAAACATTCCAACCTGTTCTTCTCACTTCAATTGCAAATTTCTTTGTCTTGCTTCATCACAGATGCAAGTGCATAGTGGGAGTTACTGTGCATGGAGGTTGTGTTGCCTTCATATTGGTAGAGGGCATTTGTCATATGATGATGTCTTCATACACCAGTGCAGTTCATGTTAAACACTTGAATTTAGGTGAAAGTTACCTGAAGGCTAGAGGCATGCAAATCTCATAGGCAGAGACATGAAGAAGATAGCATTTCTGACTGTGAAAGTATCTATCGGAAATACATTTTCAGATGAGGAAAATGTTAACATTAGGACCATTATAACCAACAAAGCCATGTATCCACAAGAAATTTGGTTTTGTTTTTTCACTTAGGTTTTCTTATCTAATCTGATAAGTTTCTAATTTTTTACATTTTATTTTCTTTTGTTAAAAACTAAAATTTACCACTTACTTTAGTCTTTTGCACTCAGATGCATGGTTTATTAAGCTTATTTATTCTCATTATGTTAGTTGTCCAAAAATAATTCATGTAGCTTTCAAATATGTATTTTATTACACGATAGAACAGAATTTCCCAAATTACTATAATTTATATTGCTCTTTAATCAATAAATTGGCTCAAAAAATTTCATTACTGCACAGAATCACGTCTTTAGTCTAAACAGATCAAACTCGTGGTGAACTATTGGTTTTTACTGTTAGAACAGACAAATGTCTGATTTATGTAGTGTAGGATTTGCTCTTATTATTGGTTATAAACATGTTCAGTAGCAATGTCAGGGAGTTATAAATGTTTATTAACACGGGTCACAGGTCAAAGGCCATGTCCTCGTGTTTGTTGACACGCATTCAACATTTTATTGAACTACTATTTTATGAATGTATGCCATTAAGTTTGGTATCAAATTGTAAATTATTATTATAATTAAAATTTTAGTATTATACATTTGTTCATTTCTTAATTTCAAAGTAAATATTAAAAAAAAGAATTCTAAATATTGATTTCTGCGTGTCATACATATGTTGAATGCAGCATTGGTTCAAATTTGATGTTTGTGATGTCCAAATACGAAATCTATAGTTCCTTATGAATTAGATACTCAAATTACCAATATTGTCAAGCTAGAATATAAAATAACAACCTCCTACATTTTCTATTTTCTGAGATATTAATACATTTATTGAGTCAACCAAGGTGGCCCTGCTCACTTCCTTACATTTTTGACAATACTTCATTACATACATATACTTCTGCCTGCAACATATGAATAACCAATAGAAAGCTCAGAATGTCTCTCACATGGTTCTATGAGTCTTTGCAAAGTATTTTAGCAGCAAACTCTTTCTTTTCATGCTATATTCCAAGCAGTAAGGTAAGACATTAGAAATTTAATATTTTTTAAGCCCAAATACAGCATAGTTACTCAGCTTGATGAATTATAGTGGAATTCTATGGTATTGATATAGAAATTTATGATTTTTGGTTATTTCAAAATGTATATATAAAACTTAAAAAAAAATTTTTGTTTCACATCCTCCATGTGCGAAGTTTGATAAGGCTTAGCAACCTGCAACAAGCAACAAACAAGTTCAAAGTTTGTAACGAGAAGAGATAATTGTTTGCTATACTTCTTTATTTACTATTCTATGTTATAAGAAAAATAAGTTTAAGAACTTGTTTGTAAATGAACAGCTTATGAATTTATTCAGCATACAGATTGAAAATTGTGAGTTAAGCTTTATCAACTAGGGAATTATTCTAATGCAATCATAACTTAGTTAGAAAGCCAGGTAAATTATAATAGATGTAAGATATTGTGTGCTTTGTGCATGTTATTATTGTGTGTCCTAGGTTGAATATCGTAAATAAACAAAAATATAATAAAGTACTAACAACAACACTAGTAAAAATTAGGGTTAATTTTTATTGACTAGTTGAGTCTGTAAAAATGTACAGGAACCAAACATAAGTACTAAATTTTATTTTTATTTATTGTTCTAAAAGTAACTAAAATGTGAAAATTAGAAATTTATTAGGTTAGATGAAAAAAACATCAGATAAAGATAATGAATTAATTTTTCCACAGGGTATGCATGTAAGAAACTTTTATATTAATTCAATAGAACTTGAACTATACATTTACTGGGTGATTCCTAGCTTGTTGTTCATATAGCAAACTTAAATAAAAAACAGGTGTAAACTGTTATAGTCTGTAGTCATTTTAGAAAGAAAAAAGTAATTTAGATTTATTTTGTATATATTTTTTGTATGTGCATTGATTATAAGATCAAACAAGTAGACCAAGCCTGTATAGTGTTAGTTTAAAATCCACCAGAGGTAATAAGAACCCACATTGGTAATGCTAAAAAGTGTCTCATAAATGTAGAATCAGACATACTTAAAACAGCTTCTAGTATAATGTGTAGATAATTAAGTCATAAATATATAATTTTGAAGTTGATTTTCACCCCCAAAATTAAGAACTGCTAATTGATGCTGTTCAGGTTTGTTTTTTCTGTATTAATTTAGAAATAATTATGTGTGTATATATATATATATATATATTGTTTTTTCAGTCATACCTTCATTCCATGAACATTATTCACAGAGATCTGAACTCTCATAATTGTTTGGTCAAAGAGGTGAGTATAGAGGAGTTTTCTAACAAAAGTAGTTCATAAAATGGTTTGTTAAATATATACAAAGAAAAATAGATGTGGAAATTAATTTTTATTTCTTTCATGTAAAGATAATTAGTAAAGTCATTGTTGTACATCAGTTTTGAATTCATATTTATATTGGTAGTTATTAAAAACTATTGCTGAATATTTACACATGGATAGGTTATACGATAAATATTTAGTGTTATAATGTAGGGTTTTTTCTTGCTTTAGTTATAACAAATGTAAAATAAGACTATTTGTGCTATACAGAGGGTTGAGTAAGTTATATTAATTTCTTATGTATTGAAGTATACGTTAATTTATAAAATTACCACCTTTCGATCTCACGCACGTGTCTCCAACAATGTATAAAATATCAAACAGTTTGTATCTATTAACCCTGAAGAAGCTGTAAAAGCAAAATATTTGTAGTATAAAAAACAAATATACATACATCTGGAGTGTAAAGGTCGTTTATCTAAACTTTTATCACAAAGTTATATTAATGTGATATTGCAACCTCACCGTGTTGTTAATCATAGCACCAGGTCCAGTCATGTGCTGTCTAATGACTATGCATCTGGAAATAACCCTGCAGCATAGTTACCATTGCAAAAGGCTCTGTCATAAGGCTTTTGTGTTTAAAGCACACCATTCCTCCCTTCATGCTTTCATAATGCATCTAGTACTTGAGGATAATGACTTCCCAGTGCCCACTTCAACAATGTGATCACATAGAAATTCATAGGCAATGTGAGTAATATGAATACTTTTTTCTTCTCCAGCTGCTTGAAGTGTGAAGCAAGCATGGCTAGAAGCCTTTTCTTGGTGATACCAATACCTTATTGTCTTCACTTACTTACAAAGCCATTATTTCTGTTTGGTGCAAAGGGTGCAAAACATTGGTCTGATAGTAAGCAGAATTCACCTTGACCTTTATATCTACTCTCTGATCCCTAACTAGCTTTTGGCATAGTATCCAGTGATGGTTTTGAATCTCTAAAACTTTTGGACCTTTTTTTTATCCAATGACCAGCACACAAAAGGCACAAGTTTTGTTATAGTTATCAAGGTATACATATATTTATCAGATACAACTATGTACTTACATTTTTCACTCACTAGGTACTATCTATACATTTTTCTGCAATTAGTCTTCATTTCCTGGATGTGTCATAAGAAACAACTTGCATATACATGGCATGTGGTGCTTTTTCAGAGGAATATCCTTCTTGATTATGTTGGATTGTTTTTTTTAGTCATACCTTTATTCCATGAATATTATTCCAGTGATCTGAACTCTCATAATTGTTTGGTCAAAGAGGTTAGTAGAGAGGAGTTTTCTAACAAAAGTAGTTGATAAAATGATTTGTTAAATATGTACAAAAAAAAACAGTCATATTAAGAGAGTCAAAGGGAAAAGTTTTGTTCAAAGTGTCCTGAACCATTTTACTTGTAGCTTTTCATTGCTGTGATCTGTATCCTGAAAAAGGTAGGATTTTTTTACTCATTTGGTTCTATAATAAAAGTTGAATTTGGATAATCTTTAAGTAAAATGACATGTTTTTGTTATGTGTTTTGTGTTTTTTCTAACAAAGAGCTGAAGAAAATTTGGTTTACACTTAGTTATACATACCTATTAAAATATTCTTTTCAGAAGGTATATTCAGCTGTAACACAGGCTTGACACAAAATATCTCTATCTGCAGGCCACCATTTGAAATTATGGAAATGTGACTACAGAATATGAGGTGTGTGCACAGTTTTTTTCAACCAATCTATGTGTTCATGGTTTCTCGCCTGTTATAAGACACCATACTTTTCTCACCACAGCTGGGGTATGACTTGTAGCAAGTCTCTTTCTGGATGTTCCTTGTGACCCAAGTTGATCCATATTCCTTTGTTTTCAAATGTCTAAATACAAAGGATATCTTCATCTTGCAAATTCTAAATCCCTAATCTGAACACATCTATGGTATGATTCTATGAATATTTTGTGTAGGAAAAGGCTGTTATATACCCTTACCGAAAGTGAGCAGTTTTTGGTGTCATCACACTACCTATGACATGCCAAATAATGTCATGATATTGTTCTGATGCATAATGTCACACCACAACTTTATATTGGCTTTGATTGTAATGTGACTTGCTGACCAGCATATTAAAAATAGTATAATATACTCAACCCTCTGTTGACTATTGTAATCAACCCTTGTTATGGATAAAGTAAGTTTTATCTATATATATATATATATATATATATATATTGTACATTAAGACTTGGTGTATGCCTGTCTGTACGGACCG
>NW_013668565.1:75838-94850 GCF_000517525.1 Limulus polyphemus
TTAGTATAGTAGTAGTCGTCTACGTACACAAATAAGAAAATAAGTAAGTAATAATACTACTACCTACCTCGTTGTACGTATTAGTTATACTACCTTACTTAGTAGTAGTAAGTAAGTTTAGTTATATATATATATATATATATATATATATATTGTACATTAAGACTTGGTGTATGCATGTATTGCTTTGAATATTGTTTACTTATAAATCACAGGATAGGACTGTAGTGGTAGCAGATTTTGGCTTAGCAAGGATCATCTCGGACCACCACCACTCTTATTCCTCCAGAAAATATGGGAAACGAAACTCATCAAAAAAGTATGAGCGAAAGAAACGCTATACAGTAGTTGGGAATCCCTACTGGATGGCACCAGAAATGATGAAAGGAAAGAAATATGATGAAAAAGTTGACATTTTTTCCTTTGGAATTGTTCTGTGTGAAGTAAGTCTTTTTCTATTTTTAGTAACTTAAACATAAAAAATGAGATGTTACTAACATGTTTACCTGCTCAGCTATAAATGTTTTATAGTATGTTTTATTAATTCCTTTACAATATTATTTTTCTCATAATAAAATTTTGAAACATTTTAATCTCTTTAAAGAAGTATGATTTTAAATTAAGCTGTCTGACGAGTATTTGAGTGTGTGATATTATTAGTTGTCAAAAACAAGTAAGTTCCAAAATTCTGCTGACACTTATAACTATTACTTGATCCCCTGGGTTTCTTCTTTGCCCATCTAAGCATTGGTCTGACTTTTTCTCGCTTGCTTCAGTCTTTTATACCCCACTCAATTGCTCTTGGCAATATTTTCTTGTGATACTCTCCACCAGTGTTTGTGCGACCTCTATCCTGGTACTGTATATAAGCACCTTATTCAGATAATTTTATTACTTTTTCTTAAGAAAGCATCACTAATGCATCATCTAGTTGATTTTCGTAATAATAATAATTCAAATAACAAAATTTTTTTCTTCTTATTGGCAAGAGGATTACAGTATCAATTCCAAGATTATTATTTCTGGCATGGAGGCAAATTGGGTCTGGGTCACTCTCTGTTGAGACTGTCAATGATTTTTATTCATAATGAGGTGGAAACAAATATTCAGATCTGTGGTGGTCTTCTGGGGGTGGGGGGGCTCTGAGGCTACAATTGATTGAGGGCAATCCTTGACGTTTGATAGAGACTTTAGATTTGCTTTTTCCTGTGCCTTCTTTTAGTCTGTTAGATTTTCACCCCACCCCCCTGTGGGACAATGGTAATTTTACGAGCTCTCAGTGCGGGTGTCCAGGGTTCGTTTCCATAGGGTGGATGCTGCACATGGCTCGAAGTTGCTTACTTGACCTCAAAAAATGCTGTTCCTATCACTGGTAATCAACACAGTCTTTATATGGCCTATGAAAAACGAAAAGATAAGTTGCCTTTGATTTGTTTTTCTTCTGTTGTTTATTTGAGTGTGTGATGTTTTGGGCTTTTTCCCAGTTGCTTTTGAGTCTGCAACTTACTTGATGGCTGAAAAGTCTGGGAGCGAATTTTTAGTTTTATGCTGGAAGGTTTACTTCTTAATTACATGAAGGCCTTACCTGATAAGTTGTTTGAACTTCATGATTTAGCCTACCATGACCAGGTGGAGGCATTTTTCTGACTCTCAAATAATACATTTGCTCCTCGAATTATGGGGTTCTAAGGCAGAGTTTATAGTTCACTTATATAGGTCTATGTCCCCTGATGGGACAAAGTAACTCTACAGATTTGCAACTCACATTCAGATTTTTGTTTCCTTTCACTTCATTTTGTTAAAATACTATCAGGATCACCAGCTTTGTTAATGAGCTGGATCCCTTGTTATCATGCATGATTGGTTCAATTATTGACTTCTACATTCCTCCCGGTTGTTGTTGGAGTGTCATATTTCATCAGCTCTTACAGGGGGTCATAATTTCACCCCTATTCATGAGTCCCAACCCCCGACATCAGCTGCTTGGTATATTGATACTCAGAATAGATTCTGCTTATATCCGAGGTTTCCACTTTTTAGTTGGATCACCAGCAGTGTTGGTGATTATTGTATACCTTCAGGGTATGTGGGAGATAAGTTACAAGAACTTCTGGACGTGTGGTAACCTTAACCACGGGTCCAGGAGCTCTGCAGGTCCTTGGGTCACATTTTGTCATTCAATTCACATCTTTCCCACTTTTTTCCACCCAACCTGTAGGGTTTCCATCTCCCACAGTTCATCAGGATTTGGAACTTATTTCTAGGGTTATCTGAGTTTGGTTGGTTCGGGGGTAGGGAGAGAGTCAGTGTAGTTCTTCTGAGTTTTTATTCCTGTCTGTTGTTGGGCCTATGCAGACTGGAGAAATATCCTTGTCTATATCAATGTCTATATTCTCCAAGGTTCACAAGTTACTCATTCCTTAATCTGTGTTGATTTTTTTTTACTGGGATTATAGATGTCCAACTTGGTTGGGGTCAGCTCCTACCTACATTTTCCCATAGAGGTGGAGTCCCACCACTCTTAGCATTTGTGGTTCACAAGGGTCAGGTACTGCAGTTCCAGGTTTTTCCCTTTGGACTTGCATATGCTTCACATGGGTTCTGCTGTATTTAACGAGTTTTTTTTTCTTTCTCCCCCTCTTCCTTCTATCATACTGTATGTGCACCATTCCTTGGATGACTGGTTACTGTTGGCACTATCTTGTTAATTGTTAAACCTTAATATACTGATTCTCATTTCAGATACAACCCAGGCAGGCTTCCCATTTGGACTACAGCATCTGTTCTTGCTCCAATTCAATATATCATCAGTCTGGGTATTGTTTATTTTTCATTGCATCTCTCAGTCGGGCTCAGCTGTCTCCCATCCTGCTCAATGTTATAGAATAGGATGCTAGACTCTTACTCCTCTCTCCTTCTCCCATTGCATGGATGGTTCTTTCTCTTTTGGGAATGTTGGCATCACTTGAATCCTTTGTTCCTTTCAGATATGAACACAAGCAATCTTTTTATTGGTCTTTAAGTGATCAAGGATCATACACATCTGTTTACTGGTTTCCCCAATTTCTTTAGTCGGGATCATTATTTGATCTCGAGGAGTTGTTAAGTTGGGACACTACTACGATTTGGGCTCCTCTACTGCCACCTTGTCCAGAGTTTCATTCACTTCACAAATGCCTTGCTTCAGGGATGGGATGCATATACCAACAGTCAGGAATTCCAGAGTCTATGCATGGATGATGAGGATTTCCTACACAGTGTTTGCATCCTTCTTGCTCTTCAACTAGCAAAGCCTCCTGGTCTGGGCTTCTTAAGGGGTAAATCATCAGGCTTCACTTGGACTATTTTGTGGTGGTGTCTTATGTTTCTTGTCATGGAGGCATGTGGCTTAGAGCTTATTTTTGAATTTTGTACTTCCTTTCTCAGGATTAGTCTCATCTTATCACCCTTCTAGCTTGTCATGTTCCACGGGTGATGGTAGCTGGTCCTTTGTCTCAATTCATACAGATTCTCTCGAAGAATAAATGTTGCATCATGAGGAATCTGTTGGATTGACTTTCATTTTGTAACTCTAATAGGTGGGTTGGCCTCTTATTGGATCACCCAACTACTGGCAATTCGATCTCCAGTATCTCATCTTTGGGCTTTGGCAGTATCTACTTTCTGTCTGTACAGGATGGGATTACCAGTCTAAACCTTCTCTCCATTTCATATGTTACCCAGGGTAAGAAATATGATTTGTTTCAACCCATTGTCAAATCCTGTTGATAGCACTAGATTGGCTGCTACACCCGGGTTTCTGCTTCTGCAGTCCTTTCCAGTGTGTCTAACTCTTTCACTTCTTTTTAGGCTCTCGCTGTGGAATCGGCCATGATCTGATATGATACGCCTGGCTATCCAGAAGTTCATGTTTCTGGCATAGAAGTTGTGCTGTCTTTCATATGGCATTGGGGTTTGACTCTTTCAACATCGGTTCAGTCTATTTCACTGACCACACCACCTCTTTGTAGCTTTTATATTACTAACTTTTAATATAGTATGATATCTTCAGAAAATTTGTCAGTCTCTCAGTAAACGTAAGTCACAAAAAATAAGATTTTTTTGTGAAGTATTTTAAATAAACTAAAAAAAAAATTTGTCCATGAATATATCGAGTAGTTGTTTTTAATTGTCCATGTGCAAAGTGATTTTCATGTTGAGATTAAAAATACTTTTCATCTCAGAAATCTTGGATTTGATTTGTGAAATCTTTAAAACCTCTTTATTACATTTCAAATATTTGTTTTCAATAAAACTATATTTTGTCTGTTATTTTTTCTACTCTAACTCTATACAGTGTTGGTCAATTTGACCGACCTTGTAGCCACCAAAAAAAATCTAACTAATCCAAATTGTAACATGAAACTACATTCATTTACAATAAGTGGCATTATACATCTATTTATAACTAAGTTTTATTGTTTTATTGTCCTTTGAACTTTGTCTAATTACTATTCACACCATTATAAGTTGTAAATCACTTGGGGAATGTAGAGGTCATGTTACACTGTCGAATTACATTACCCATGAGCTGTTCTCGTGTGTGCTTTGTGAAACATTGTTATTATATTATTATTATTTATTTTACCTAATCTAACCTAAAGAGATAGCTATTTTTACATTTTACATTTTTAATAATAAATAAAGAATAAACATAAAAAACAAGAATAAAGTACTTAACTGAATCTTCTTTTTTCTTGCTATTGATTGTCGATGACACTTAACTCAACCCCTCGATGTGGATTCCTGTACGTGGTGAGGGGACCTCCCAGGGAAGGTTCTGTATTTTCAGTTACTTCCTCTGGGATCTAAACATCCACCCACGTGTTTGCCATGCGTGGCGACCTGTGAAGAGGAGGAGAGGATCCTGGTGGTTGAGTGGTGTTTGGGGCACTGCAACACACCACTTTGGCCTTGAATTCCTGTAGACAGGTGACCTTGGGGTGGCCTCCCCAGGGTCAATCGGCTGGTACACTCGGGCTAGGGTCAACTGAGTACTAGTGTTGGGCGTTCTCAGTGGGTGTTGTGGACATCGTGTCTGATGTTGGTGTTTGGGTATAGTGCTCACGAAACCCTGGCTTTGCTGCAGTGTTTGACATTGTAGTGCATCCCCTCGTAGGACTCCATGGTGGGTGTGGACAGTGGGTACTGAATCTTTCTCCTTTATTATGGATCCCCCAAATCCAAATAAAAAAAAAGAAAAACTCTGCTAATTGGTAAACGTCAGTCAAGAAGCTATGTTCTGTGGATATCTTGGTGGAAACATCAACACCAAAACACAGTGAACTCCTCCTGAATTCAAAGACCATTGGGGATATACCCATTGAGGCTACTCCCCATGCTTTTTTGAATTCCTCAAGAGGAGTTATTGTCGAGAGGGACTTGAAGACCATCTCTAAGTCAGAGATCCTTGCTGGTTTCTCCAGCCAAGGAGTTTCAGCAGTTTGAAGGATCTCCACTCGTCAAGATGGAATTATGGTACCAATCTGTGTTCTTATTTTGACGTTTTCATCACCACATTCACCTGCCACTGTTAAGGCGGATTATTTGAACTGTAAGGTATGGCTGTATATTCCTAACCCTCTCCGATGTTTTCAGTGCCAGCGGTTCAGTCATTCAAAGTCATCTTGTCATGGTTCTGTGACGTGTGCTTATTGTGGTGCCAAGAACCACAATGCTTAGGAGTGCTAATTGTACCCTCACTGTGTTGATTGTAGTGGTTCCTACTACTGGCCATCTTTCACCTCTCTCTCCAAACTTGATCCTGCCTTTGTCTGTCTGACATCAATAGATGACTATGTGGTTGCAGTGACTGACTATATCGCCCAGACGGCTTCTCATTTTATTCCTAAGACCTTGACACATTTTCCATTGTATCCTCGTCTATGGTGGACTCCCGCCTGTCAGGAGGCACAGAAGGCTTAAAAATGGGCATGGGATACCTTCTGATGGTATCCCTCTCTTTTTAACTGCATAGTTTATCAGTGGGCTCGTGCCCACACTCGGCAGGTTCGACGTCAAAGCCAAAAGGAGTCTTGGATTAAGTTCACTACACGCATCTCTTCTACCACCAGTTCCAAAACTGTATGGGACAAGATTTGGAAAGTCACTGGGAGGTATGTTTCCCATGCCTTTTCCATCTTGCTCTCCAATGGCCAAGAACTTGCTGATGCTCTCCGCCACAGCTTTTCTCGTGCTTCTAGCACTTCTGTTTTTTCTCCTGCCTTCTTGGCCATCAAGTCTCGGGAAGAGTGATCGCTTTTCTTTTCTTTTGGGCCGATCATCTCTATGACTATAATCACCCCTTTTTTCTGGTAAAACTCAAACTTGCTCTTCATTGGTCGGACCTGATGATGTTCATTATGGGATGCTGTGCCATCTCTCTCCTGCCTCTCTTGCTATTCTTCCGGTTATTTCTAACCGGATCTGGCAAGAGTATGTTTTCTTGATGTTTAGAGCCAGGCTATTGTCCTCCCTTTCTCTAAACCTGGGAAGGATCATCCCATCATCCTATCACTTTGACTAGTTGTCTTTGTAAGGTCACAGAGAGGATGGTTAATGCTAGTCTTGTTTGGTTCCTCGAATCGAACACACTCCTCTTGCCCACCCAGTGTGGGTTCCATCGACAGCGCTCCACCGCGGACCATCTGATTCGACTTGAAACGTCGATCAGGGAAAAACAAGGTGTTCTCTTTGAGAAAGGCCTGTGTTCTTCGATCTCGAGAAGGCTTATGACACTACGTGGAGGTACGGAATTTTGCAGGACCTCCACTCCTGTGGTTTGTGTGGCCATTTACCCATTTTTATCCACAAATTTTTACAGAACAGGCTATTCCAAGTCCGTGTGGGTTCCACTCTTTCCCGTTCTTTCCCACAAGAACTTGGAGTCCCTCAGGGCTGTGTCTTGAGTTTCACACTTTTTAGTGTTAAAATTAATGCCATCACTAATAATCTTCCTCCGACTGTTGCAAATGGGCTCTATGTCGACGACTTCCACATCTTGTGTCAGTCGTCGAACATGAGGTTTATTGAGTGGCAGCTTCAGACTGCCCTCAATTGGTTGTTGACATGGACCACTGCAAATGCTTTTTAATATTCTTTTTCCAAAACCGTTTGCATGCATTTTTGCCGCCAATTGCGTCTCAACCCGATCCCGAGCTCCGTCACGGCGATATAGTTATTTGTGTGGTCCCTGAGGTAAAGTTCTTGGGGCTTTTCTTTGGCCATAAGCTTAGATTCATTCTGCACATCAAGCAGTTATGTGTCAAGTGTGCAAGGGTTCTGAACATGCTCCGTGTCCTCTCTTCCAGCTCTTGGGGAGCGGATCGATATTCTATGCTTAGGATTTATCATGCTTTGATTCGATCCAAACTGGACTATGGGTCTTTGGTCTATGGTTCCACCAGGACCTCGGCCCTGAAGATGCTGGACCCCATTCACCATCTGGGGCTTCGGCTCTGCACCGGTGCTTTTCACACTTTTCCAGTCCAGAGTTTGTAAACTGAGTCCCACGAACCTTCTCTTCACCTCCGTCGTTTACAACTTTCTCTACAATAGGCTACTAAGCTTCGATCCTTACCACGGCATCTCACCTGGGATTGTGTTTTTCTTCCTCGGTGGGCAATGCTCTTTCAGAACAGACGGTCTGCTATTCCTCCATTTGGCCTTCGTATCTGGGCATTACTGGCTGAATTGGGTCTGACATTGGATGACATTGCTGTCCCCAATGATCAGCTCATTCCACCATGGCTTATTACCATCCCATTCTGTGACCTTTCCTTGAGTCATCTGGGGAAGGCGGATACTCCCGATTGGAAGTATCGTCTTCTTTTTACTGAACATCTTTCGAACCATTGCTATCTTCCCATTTACACGGATGGTTCGAAATCATGTGACTCTGTAGGTTCTGCCATGGTTTGCTGTGGCTCGGTAGTTGCTCGCAAGGATCTCATCTAAAGTTTCTGTGTTCACTGCCGAGTTATATGCCATTTCTCTTACCCTGGATCATGTAGAAGCTATGCAGTACAGTAATTGTACTATTTACACTGATTCTCTTAGCTCTCTACTGGCCCTGGAATAGCTTAACGTTAGTTCTCACCCTGTTCTTGTCGATATTCAACATCGATTGGCCCACTTTTCGCTATCTTTATTTCCATCCAGTTCTTCTGGATCCCTGGCCACGTCGGTATTCACCGGAATGAGCTTCCTGACACTGCAGCTAAGTCCGTCTGCTCTGGTGTCATTACGGCCGTGCCTGTCCCATACATGGACTACCGTCCTGTCTTCAAGGCGCGGCTTCGTGCCAGTTGGCAGTCGACTTGGAGTGAGCAACGCTTTTCCAGATCAAACCTTCGGTTGGTCTGTGGCCGTCTTGGTTCCGTAAGGATCGAAAGGAGGAAGTAGTCCTGGCAAGACTACGCATTGGTCATAGTTTTTAACCCATCGTTTTCTTTTATCGGATATTGACCCACCGATGTGTAGCCATTGTGACACTCAAGTCACAATAGCCCACATTTTACTGTCATGCCGTCGTTACGACCGTGAGCGACGGTATCATTTTAGACACAGTCATTTAGACAGTGTCATTGGTAATGGTGACACTGTCCGATTACATTGTATTTTTAATTTTTTACACACTATTTACACAAATATTTTTAAATGTATATAAATCTTTTATCCAAATTTTGGACATATTTTGGTTTTAACTCGCTGTATTTTTACATTTTACTCTAATTTACTTTTACTGGTGCTTTGCGCCAGAAAACACCAAACAACTAACCGAGTGTTAGGTGTCATACGATAGCTGGTGTAATGAATGTCCTTCCTAAGATTCACAAACAATTTATATTAGAGTTAGCCTTTCCGTACACAGACTGACGATTGTTACACTTTTCAAGCCTGTCCAATCATATTTTCCTTTGGTCAGTAGGATTGTTTGTTTGTTTGTTTGAAGTTAAGCACAAAGCTACACATTGGGCTATCTGTGCTCTGCCCACCACGGGTATCGAAACCCGGATTCTAGCGTTGTAAGTCCGCAGACATACCGCTGTGCTACTGGGGGGCTGGTCAGTAGGAAGCAGTGAAAGTTAGCCTAATGACAGATATACTCACTCGATTGCTGCTGTTCGTAGTATCCGGTAACAAGGTGTCTTTTAACAGCTAGTCACAGAAAGAGTCTTTGGTAAAGACGTTAACAACGTTTCAGACTCGAAGATACTCTTGTTCTTACCCTTGGTCTTGCATACTAAATTAAAATTGTTTATTTCTTAAAACAACTAATACTCGACCATTAAGATATTTTTTAAAACACATTAAATATTGCGTATTTTAAAGCAAAATGATTGTGTTTATTTCTTAGAAATTCAATAATGAAATGTGTTGTACCGCTTCCAAAGGTAAAAAAAAATCAATTTTTTCTTATCCTGAATAAAACCAAACTTAAAGGTGGACTCGAATAAGACAGAACAAAGAAATGAAATTGTAAAATTAGGAATTTTGATTGAAATCTACTATTTTTGAAACCCTTCTGTTGTTAGACTTCTTTTTTTTTACACGTAAAGTAGTAACGAAAGTAACCTGAAGATTCATGACAAAATAAGGCTTAACTTCTGGGATTTTTATAATTAAAAAAAAAATAGTTCCATTTTGAAATGCGTGCATCGTTCCAGTCGAATAACATAAAATATTTTCCACGCAATATTTGAAAAATACGAAGGCTATATATAGTCTTTGGAACTGTGAAGAAAAAAATAATATTTTAAACACCTTAAAAAGTGCGTATTTTAACCAAGAAAATACTACATCTCTCTATTTAAAAAGGTAAAGCGACTACACGACACGTCAAATTATTACTCTTTAACCTAATAAGTGATGTATAATTCACATGTGTATGTAGTCTTTTTATTATGTATCCTTAAGATCCTGATCAGTCGGAAACCCACCCAAAATCAATTTCAGAATCGTGTTTTGCGCGGGAAAACAGAAGCTGTGAAATGTGTTTAGATTGTGATTCTCCTGCCATATTCACAGCAAACCATTGCATGTTATCCCCCAAAGTAGACGTGGAATATTGCAAGAGATCCAAAAGCCAGTAAAAAAAAAAAAAGAGAAGAGGCAGAAAAAGATGTTCTTATCAAAATGTGTGCTGAAGAGTGTTTTGTTACAAGATTTAGACACTGAGATTGAAGACTTATTAGAAGAAAACTAGAAACATGCATATTCTCACTAATTATGTATTGAAATTAATTAATAACGTCATTGGAACTAAAATAACTAATATTTGCTGAAATCAAATCATTCGGGATGTAGCGATCGTTTTCGCCTATTTCTCCACGACCAGAAAATATTTTTTTAAGTTCTGAAAGCTGCTCTCACCCTTTTCAACCATTCCGCACCTATTGCGCACTTTCGCAGTTTATTTTCATACTTAAAAAAAAAAGTGCACACGACAGCACCCAAGGTTGGTTTCTCGCTGACCCGGATCTTACTAATAACACGATTAAATTTTATAACTGTAGCATGAAACGGCTTTTCTTGTAGGATCTCAAATAATACATTCAACTTTAACAATACAGTTATGGAGACTAAGATTCCGATACTCAATATTCCCCTTTATAATTACACATTTTTAGCCAAGGCTTAGCCGCTCACAGAATGGCCGACTTTGTTTTTATTTGTTTTTTTAATAGAGTACAAACATTTAGCACATAGATCCGTCATCTCTTGACATATTTGAGATATAATTACAGTTTGGGACTCAGGAGGTCAAACCTTTTTTGGAGACAACCTGATTTTCCATAGATTTCTCATTTGGCAAAATCTCCCCCATTTCCTAGATTTATATATATTTTTTAAAGTTAAAATATTTGATCAAGAACTTTTAATATTGGTGGAATAAAATCCGAAGTCACTAACTTATTGCAATAATGGTGCCTCTGATCAAAGTAACTAACCTCCAGACTCCTAAATAATCTAGAGCAATATAACTTTGGGTTTTTTATTTCGAAAAACAAACAAAAGGGAATCCTCAATAGTCGCGCCACTTAATTCTTTTAGGCCGGATTAGAGGAAATTAATCTAAGACTTTTTCCCCCTCCTCTTATTTGCTATATTTTTTGTGAGCTAACACCAAGCGTGGGGTACGCGTATACCCGTATCGATTTTTTATTACTTATCAAGATCTCTAGCAGCCTACCCTCAAATTTAATTATTTTAGGCAGAATTATAGTAAATTAATCTACGAAGCATTGGACGTGGTCAAATATATCAATCGTGTTACTTCTCCTTTATTTATAAGTCGAATGTTTAAGCTTTTAATTTAGTTTAGATTTTGAATTCTTGATTCCGTTTTGAGTTTCCTTTGATCTAAATTCGTATTTTAAAAACCACAAGGTAAGCTTGAAGGCTTATAACGCTTAAAACATAAAAGGTACTGTATCAAAAACTTGAGCCAAACATGACATTTATTTACAAATGAAGTTACACAAGTACTTTAACATTATAGTACAATTTGTTAAAATCATAATTTTGGCTGTATCAAAGATGTATACCCATGAAGATGATTTTTCAGGACTTCAGTACATTGTAGCTGTTTGATACCTACAAGGATTATACCTGTGATGACAAGAAGGGCTCCTATTATACTAGTGACTGTAGGAGCTTCTCCTAGCACAGTTACTTGCAAAACGTAGGCAACTATAATTTCAGAAGTACCTGCAATAGAAACTCTTCCTGCTTCTTCGATGTACAACGCAGTTGTAAGCGCTGCCTGGCTCAGCAGCCCCATGCCGCCTATTAGTAAGATGTATAAAATTTCTAGCCAGTTTTCTGGGTTTTGCCAGACTCCCAAGCTCCAGGTACCCAGCAAGGTAATCAATGAAGCACAAACGGACCACCAAAATATTACTACGGTTTTCGGCACATCCTGAAGTCGCCGCATCCCCACACGTATAGTAGCTTCTCCGGTAGCAGCACCGATGGCACATAAACATCCAACGACGTGGTCATGAGAGAATCCTTGCGTAGAAAACAGGAAAGACGGAGACGCCACAAGAGCAACTCCGAGGATATTAACCAGAATAGTTGAAATTTCAAATGGTCCACACTTTTCACCAAGAAAAAAACAAGCAAGTAAACTGGTATAGATTGGTTGACTGAAGAAAATTAATGAAGCGTCGCCAATTGGCAGATAATAAAATCCAAAATAGTATAACACCAAGGAGCCAGTTCCTAAAATAGCTCTTAATGACAGAATAATTCCGTTTTGGCCAGCAAAGAACATCTTCGGCCGCGTCCAAAGCATAATAGGAATTAAAAGCACAATGTGAACTATGCATCTAAGGCCAAAAATTTCAGATGGGCCCAAGTGACGTAAAACTTTTATCAGTAAAGCATTAATTGCTCCGCAGGTACTGGCAAACATTGCTAAAAGAATGCCTATACATGGAATAGAATCAAAAAAGCCAAGTTCAGGTTTTACAGGTTGTTTTACAGGATGTTCAGCATCATCGTCTCTACACTCAGAATCGTTGTCTGGGAAATCTACCAACATCTTGATATCGGATGGAGTTTTTTCGTTTTTCAATTTTACAAGATCCACTTTCTTGGATGTATCCCATATTCCATTGTTTAGGAATCGTATCAATATCATTCGACCTATAACGTCCCACGATGTAGCTTCATAGATTTTGTTTATAGTCTACATAAACGTCGCCTCGAAAGCCAGCGTTCACTGATAGTAAATGATCTGTTGAAAGTTTGTCAAAATATGGTCAGGGATTGACCTCGTCATCTTTTGCAGAAGCTTGTTATAATTGAAATTGCAATGTTATGCAATATTGTGTAATGATAACTATCTTTCTCTTTATACTTGGCTTTGAAAGTTTAGATTCAAGCAATAGGAAAATCATTTATATAAAGTGTAAGTAACCCTCACTATAGCAGTACTAAACAATAGACTTAACTTTCCAAGGAATGTTATAGTTTACAGAGGGCAGATAGCCAATTATGTAGCTTTGTTGTAGAAACAAACAAACTCTGTCGTATGGATTGGGAAAATAATGTTCGAATATAGTTAATCTGTATCTGTAACCATATTTTTAAACATAGGCTTTAAGTGTTATTTATTTTAGTCAGTTCAAAGAGCGTTTGCTTCTTTGAATAATGATATGACGTTGATTAATTATTTTTAAAAACATTAACATAAAGAAAGGGTATATTTAGTCTAAACAAATGTTATTCTTAATAGCATATTTTCATTTCTGCTTACTTTTTTTCCCCTTATAATCTATTTACAGACAATGCGTGGAATAAAATATTTTTATACTGAAGGAACGGCTAGTGCAGATAGTCCTCGTGTAGCTTTGCACGAAACTCAAAATAAGCCAAACCAGTCTAGGTTACCTTTATCGGTTCATTTATTTTTGGCACCTTGAAGGCCACTGACCGGACTTCACATAAGAAACATTAAACAGATAGTGATCCTGTGTTATATACCCTTGTGCTTTAGTTTAAATTGTAGTGTGGTTAAATCCAGTTCTGTAGAGTGTTTATAATACTATTGTACTAAAACGGTGAATATATAATTTAGAATGATAATGAAATAGTTACGGAATTATCTTTAAAATTAATCAAAGCAGTGAAAATTCAATAATAAACTTCTTTTGTTTGTTGTCTCACTCTTTTCACGTATTCTGCCATTCCGACAGTTCTCTACATAGCTTTAAGAAAGTATCTTTCCCTCTATTGTAGACAAACCAGTAAGACCCTGTCGAATGCCTTATTTCTACAGTAGTTACTTAACTAAATGTCCTCTTGTTAATAGCGAATCCCACAACCTCACAGGTACTTTATTTGATGACAACTAATTGTTACTGATATACATTTCACTAGATACAGAGGTTGGTTGGTTGTTTGGTGCTTTATGGAGCAAAGCAGCAAGGCTATCTGCGCCAAACAACCGTTAAAAACAATGAAAGTAAATTAAAGTAAACATACAGCGAGTTAAAACCAATACAGTCGATAAAAGATTTATATAGAATTAAAAATACCTATAGTGTGTAAAAAATTAAAAATACAATCTAATCGGACAATGTCACCATTACAAATGACACTGTCCAGCGTCAGGGGTAAACTTTTAGATAAAATGTGTCTAAAATGGTACCGCCGCTCACGGTCGTAACGACGGCACGACAGTAAAAAACTATGACCAATGCGTAGCCTTGCCAGGACTACAGTGATGGCACAACCCAAGGAAACACATATGGCTACAGCCTCCAAGGGTGTATCGAGGGACACAGATAAAGAGGGCACATGCTGGTCGACCAGCAGTGCCACCCCTCCATGTACCCGCCCATCACACAGCCTGTCATTCCAGTACAAGGAAAACTGCCGAAGGGTGACTGTATCGGCAGGTTTCAGAAATGTTTCCGGTAAGGTCAGACACGCGGGATAATAGGAGTCAATTAAGGCCTTAATGTCATCGAGATTAGAACTAAAACCCCGACAGTTCCACTGTATCAAAGTGGTCATTTGTATGTAGATTTAGGAGAACAGTGTAGAGAACCCTTTGGTTTACGATCACGTCGTTTTTCTTTACTAGACCTCCATGGATCCTGCCCTTGAACGAGCGGGCAGATCTCTGTCATCAGAGTGAGAATCCAATGACTGAGGACGTGATCGAATAATCATCCTGCATTTAGGGGCCAAAGAAGGACCCGTACGGACACCAGAGGCTGGTGCCCGAGGAGGTTGACCCAGGCAGTCACTGGAAGGAACAGTGGGGACAGAGATTGGAGTAGATGTAGACTGATCAACTTTATTATCCTCGGAGGGCAGAAGACTCCGCATATAGGGTGAAAAAGACTCAGATGGAGGCACAGAAAGGTCCGTCTGCACACCCACTGTAGCAGTGGAGCGTAGTGCAGAGGCATATGTCCGCGATGTAGGAGGGAATAATAGCTTCCGAGCCTCAGGATAAGAGATGTTATTTAGAGTCTTCAAATGCTGTATCTCTTTCTCCTCCACCCACTTAGGGCAAGACCTAAAGTAGGAGGGGTGGGAACCACTACAATTAACACAGTGAGGGTCCATTTTGCACTCGTAGGAGTCATGGTCTTTGCCACCACAACGAGCACACGTCACAGAACCACGACAAGATGTCTTTGTGTGACCGAACCGCTGACACTGAAAACATCGGAGAGGGTTGGGAATATAGGGCCCTACCTTACAGTTCAAATAACTTGTCTTAATGGCAGCAGGTGGACGTGGTGATGAAAACGTCAAAATTAAAACTGAGGTCGGCACCATAATTCTATCTTGACGAGTGGAGATCCTTCGAACTGCTGAAACTCCTTGGCTGGAGAAACCAGCAAGGATTTCCGACTCGGGGATAGACATCATGTCCCTCTCAACAATAACTCCTCGTGAGGAGTTCAAGGAAGTGTGGTGAGTAACCTCAATGGGTATATCCCCAATGGCCTTTGAATTCAAGAGACGTTCATTGTGCTTAACTGTGGAAGTTTCTACTAAGATGTCTCCAGAATGGAGCTTCTTAACTGACTTTGGAGAGCCAGCAAGCCCATCTAAGCCCTTCTGAATAAAAAAGGGAGACATTTGCCCTAAAGATTTATCAGACAGTGAATGCAGGATCAAAAAAGCGAGGTACAGGTGTACTTTGTGATGGATACTGCTGTTCAGAGTCTTCTAGGCGTGGTCGTTTACCAATAAGCAGATTTTTAAAATTTATTTTATTTGGAATGGGGGAATCCATAATTAAAGAGAGTGATTCAGTGCGCACTGACCCCACCCGCCATAGAGTCCTACGAGGGGATGCACTACAATGTCAAACAAGGACACTGCAGCAACGCCAGGGTTTCGTGAGCACTATACCCAAACACCAGTATCAGACACGATGTCTGTTTAGATCCCAGAGAAAGTAACTGGAAATACAGTACCTTCCCTGGGAGGTCCCCTCACCACGTACAGGAATCCACGTGGAAGGGGGATACAGAAGGTTAATTGAATATAATAATAATAATGTAGTGGAATGCCTCGACAAACAAGCCTTTCTCTCATGATTAATACATATGGAATCTATGTATTCGGTTCGTGGCGAATTCTTGACCGCTCGACACTTCAGTGCTGCCAAAAATAGCTTATGGTTGGAGGATTATGTCGCTGAAGAAAGGTATTTGTCTGGCGATATAATTTAGGCTAAATGACACAGTATTTTAAGAATAAAGTTTCCTAAGCTTTCCATGTAAGTAAACAAAATTTCTACGCAGTTCGCTTAGGACAGACAGCTTGTACTCTGAAACTACATTTTAAACCATATAATAGCAATGGCTTCATCTACAAATGGAAGGCTATGGTTGCGAAAAACAACAATTCAATCCTAAACGCCATTTCACTGAAGTATGGCCTATGCCCTACAACAGCTTAATATGTAATAAACAAGTTTCAGAGTGGAGATTCAGAAAAAAAAACAAAAAAAAAACTCCAAGCTTCCATTCATCTCTCGAAATCGGCGGCTATTATCATCAATGCTCCCCCCTCCCCCAGTGGCACAGCAGTATGTCTGCGGACTTACAACGGTAGGAACCGGGTTTCGCTACCCGATGTGGGCAGAGCACAGATAGCCCTTTAAGTATCTCTGTGTTTAAATACAAACAAACAAAATTATCATCACAAAGATCTTCGAAAAAATTGATTTAGCAGTGTAAGACTAGAAGGAAGACAGCTAGTCATCACCACCCAGCGCCAACTCTTGGATTAGTCTTTTACCAACGAATATTGGGATTGACGACTGAAAGGGCGAGCATGTTTGTTGTGACTCCCGGCCTTCTGATTGCGAATCAAGTGCCTTAACCACCTAGCCATAACCTTGACTGTAGATAACTAGAAATGTGCGAAGTTCCTAATATTATGGTTGCAGTTAGGTAAACAATTTTCAGAACAAGTTATTAAATAGGAAAATAACTTTAAAAAAATCCAAAGTGAATATTAAAACAAACATTAAGCAATATTGCGGATGGGATGGAATAATTGTTTATACAAAATAATTAAATATAATTTAAAAACACATTAGCACACTTACACAACGATTTATCGTCATATGTATTCCATGAGGAAGATTAACTTCTAGCTCATAGCTTGTACAAACCTCTGCCCCACATACATATAAAAAATTATTGTTTAAGCGTGAAGCTGCACAATGGGCTAGATATACTGTGCCCTCTGTAAAGTTTGTTAAGACTCGGAGCTTACTGCTGATCTACTAGTAAGGAGAGGGGCATGTTTTTACGATCCATTCTTTTGTGTTTAATATATATTGTGATGTATTGTATATAAACATTTAATTGCACACATAACGTTACAAATCGTTGTATTGTTACATTGATTTTGTTTTACCATATGGTTATCATTACTTTATGTAAAGAATCATTGTGTCTGTCTCATCCCAATCTCGCTAGCAGTCTTACTCTCAGATGATATTTTAACGATACTTAATTAATTATATAAAAGGGTCTTGTGTTTGCTGAATCTAATATCAAGACACTAATGTATCGTGCGGCCAACACAACATGCAGGACACACTGTGTGTTATTAAGAGGAGTGTTACTTTAGGAAGATTCCACTTTTTGTAGCTCGGACTGTGGTTATCCAAACTATCGCATATGTTTAGTGGATATGCTCTACTGGGCCCTCACTTCACATACCAACTTTCAAAACAATCCATTAAGAAATACACGAGATATCCAATATCCAATTTTGATTGAATTTCTTTCTACTTTTAGTTGAGGCACAGTGGCTCGCATAATGGCTCCGAGTTTATCAAGTACCGACGGTTTCAAGTATCAATTATAGAATCTTTCAGCTCATAGCTCCATTACCTTTTGATCGACTTGAGATATCATTACAGTGTTGTATTCAGGAAGACAAACTCTTTCGATTGATGTATTTGGCCATGCCCAAAGTCTCGGATTAATTAATTCTAATCCTGGCTAAAAGAATTTCAATTTGAGAGTAGGCTGGTAGAGATCCTAATGATCCGATTCGGTATATCCGCGCCATACAATTGGTGTTGCTTGCACACAAATATATAGCTAATAAAAAAAAGTAATAGATTAATTTACTTTAATCCCGCCTAAAATAATTACAAGTGTTGCGGCTATTGAGGATTTCCTCTTGTTTTTTTCTTCGCACGAAAATGCGGAACTTTACATACGATTAATATTAACTATTCATTTTTAAGCACAAATTCACTAAATTTTATTAAATTCTTCTAATTAAAGAGCGTTTAGAGTCACGTGATATTAGCTTAAGCAATTAATGTAAACAATGATGCTTGATACAGCTGGACCGAGTGTATGCGGGTGATGACAAGAAACTGTTAATCTAGTTTCCATGGTCGTTAAAAAGTTAATGTCGCTGAGAAAACGTGAACAACTTGAATATCAAAACATCTATTAAATGAGATAATCTCCATTCTTATCGATGATGCTTTTCCATCTTACAGTTACGTTGTTAATGCCCTGATTAAAGAAATAACTTGGCTTTGAAGCAAGAAATACATGTCGATGTCCTCTTTAACACCTTCCACATTTGCATAAGTTTTCCCATTCATATGGTGTTGCAGTAAACGAAAAAGATGGTAATCTAATGGTTCCATAGCTGGAGAATATGGTGGTGGGGTGAACTTCCCAACCCAACTTCATAATCTTGTGTTGCACCAAACGTGCCTCATGTGAACTTGCATCATCGTGGATAAGAAGAAGAACACCTTTCCGATTGATGAGTGAACGGCGTTTCTGATGAAGGGCTTGATTTAGACGTTCCAGTTGCTGACTATAGATCTCTGCATTGACAGTTCACTGTGTATTGAGTAATTCGGCATGAATTACTCATTTGATGTCCCACCAAATGCAAACCATCACTTTCTATGGATGGAGTCCCGGTTTTGGGGTCGGAAGTG
>NW_013668565.1:95610-102523 GCF_000517525.1 Limulus polyphemus
CAATCGGTTGTTGACATGGGCCACTGCAAATGGTTTTAAATTTTCTTTTTACAAAACCGTTTGCATGCATTTTTGCCGCCAACAGGGTCTCCACCCCGATCCCGAGCTCCGTCTCGGTGATATAGTTATTCGTGTGGTCCCTGAGGCAAAGTTCTTGGGGTTTATATTTGACCGTAAGCTTAGCTTCATTCCACACATCAAGCAGCTACGTGTCAAGTGTGCAAGGGCTCTGAACATCATCCGTGTCCTCTCTTCCAGCTCTTGGGGAGTGGATCGATGTTCTCTGCTCAGGATCTATTATGCCCTGATTCGATCCAAACTGTAGTATGGTTCTGCCAGGACCTCGGCCTTGAAGATGCTGGTCCCCATTCACCATCTGGGGCTTCGGCTCTGCACTGGGGCTTTTCACACTTCTCCAGTCCAGAGTTTGTACACTGACTCCCATGAACCTCCTCTTCACCTCCATTGTTTGCAACTTTTTTTACAATATGCTACTAAACTTCGATCCTTACCATAGCATCCCACCTGGAATTGTCTTTCTTCCTTAGTGGGCCATGCTCTTTCAGAACAGATGGTTTGCTATTCCTCCCTTTGGTTTTAATATCTGGGCACAACTGGCTGAATTGGGTCTATCATTGGATGACATTGCTGTCCCCAATGATCAGCCCATTCCACCATGGCTTCTTACCATCCCTTCCTGTGACCTTTCTTTGTCATCTAAGGAAGGCGGATACTCCCAGTTGGAAGTACCGTCATCTTTTTGCTGAACATCTTTTGAGCCATTCTTCCTCTTCCTATTTACATGGATGGTTCGAAATTGGGTAACTCTGTAGGTTCTGCCATGGTGTGCTGTGGCTCGCACGATCCCCTCTACAGTTTCTGTGTTCACTGCCAAGTTGTATGCTATTTCTCTTGTCCTGTATCATGTAGAAGCTATGCAATACAGTAATTGTACTATTCACACTAATTATTTTAACTCTCCACTGGCTCTGGAATCGTTTAACGTTAGTTCTCACCCTGTTCTCATCGATATTCAACAACGACTGGCCCAGTTTTCTCTATCTTCTGTTTCCATCCAGTTTTTCTGGATACCTGGCCACGTCTGTATTCTAGGGAACGAGCTCCCTGACACTGCAGCTAAGTCTGTATGCTCTGGTGCCGTCATGGCCATGCCTGTTTCGTACATGGACTATGGTCCTGTCTTTAAGGTACGGCTTCGTGCCAGTTGGCAGTCGACTTGGGGTGAGAAACGTCATAACAAGCTTTTGTTGCTTTTTGGCCGTCTTGCATCCATAAGGATCTGAAGGAGGAAGTTGTCCTGGCAAGGCTACAGATTGGTCACAGTTTTTTAACCCATCGTTTTCTTTTATCTGGTATTGACCCATCGATGTGTAGCCATTGTGACTCTCAAGTCACAATAGCCCACATTTTACTGTTGTGCCATCGTTACGACTGTGAGCGGCGGCACCATTTTAGACACGTGTTTTCTAAGAGTTTACCCCTGATGTTGGACAGTGTCATTGGTGATGGTGACACTAACCGACTTGATTGTATTTTTAACTTTTTATGCACTATTAGTCTTTTTAAATGTATATAAATCCTTTATCCAAATTTTGGACATATTTTGGTTTTAACTCACTGTATTTTTACACTTTAGTCTAATTTTCTTTCACTATTTTTACTTGTTGTTTGGCGCAGATAGCCTCGTTGCTTTGCGACATAAAGCACCAAACAAACAACCAACCAACCTTAACTCAACTTTTTTCATACTAATGGTAGTAATGCACTAAATAATTTTCATTACCCATGAGCTGCTCGTGGGCATGCTTCATGAAACATTTTTGTTATTTATTTTACCTAATCCAACCTTAACTAAGATCCCTATTTTTACATTTTAGTTACTTTTATAATAATAAATAAAGAATAAACATGAAAAACAAGAAATAGAGTATTTACCTGAATCTTCTTTTTCCTTGCTACTGATTGTTGATGACACTTAATCCATTTTTTTCATACTAATGGTAATAATGCACTAAATATATCTGACTTAATTAAATAATGCACCAAAGAACATAAAATAATAACATGCAAAAGGTAGACAATTTCCCCTAACTATCACAATTTTTCTGGCTTTCTAACTATGTGACAAAAACCATTACAAATTCATCCAAGCTACTCATTATTTTTCCCATGAGAATGAAGTTTGTACTCACAGTGAAATTGACAATTCTGCATTAAGAAAAGAATAATATATAATACGACATTTGATAGATGAAAACCTTGGCTTTCTGTTGGTTATAGATAATATAGAATTAAACATAAGAGAGAACTATTAACAAATCCTGAAAGAGAAGATGTGACAGGTGGGTGTGGCAAGAGGTGTCTGATTTTCTATTTGATGGCTCTGTAACGAAACAAAATTGAAGGCTATGAAACTTATGGTTTGTCTGAGGAATGACAATCTTATTGTGAGTAATTTATGTTGAATTTATTACTTACTGGAGAGGTGGTGGATAATATAGAGAAGAGGAGATGCCTAGGGGAAATTGAGGATTTGTTTAAATATTGCCTTATGAAATTAAGAACTTAAAACTTGTATACTATTAAAATACGGATTATTAGCTATGATTTTATGTTATACTATTTGGTATAACATAAACAAAAAGTAGTTTAAAAAATTTTGGATGCGCAGTAAAGGATGCCCGTCACGATAGGGGTAATTTCTATGGTATCCGTCTCAGTTTCTGCTTAGTCCAAAAGACTTTTTTTTATCGATGGTAATAACATGCATATCAGAAATGTTATATTGAGAGGAGGTTGAACCCTTTTCAATCAATGTTGTGAACCATAACTCACTTTTTGACTTGGCTCTACAGACGTTTTGCATCATCCCAAATTGCCATTGTTTATGGTGGCTTTATCGACTACCAGTTGATTATCATGACTACATATTTTTTTAGTCCTCAGTACTCTGAAGATTCCTCACATCATTTTGGGTAATTGGTCCCAAATGACCATTCCAGTTACCTACCAGGTAGATTAAGGTTACATGTTCTTTCTCTACACCTGTTTGTAACCTGACTCTTATAGACCATGTATCCCCTTTACCTGCAGGTTTATTTTCGTTGCTGCTGACCTACGGACATCACCAGTCAGTGATTTGTGCTTTTTGTCTATCAAATACTCTCATTCTCTCTAGGTCCTCAGACCAGTTCTTCTTTCCCAACATTCTGTCAGATGGGAAATGGATTTATTCCTTTTCTCTGATTCACCTGCTCATTCTTTTTCTCTACATCCAATCATCCGATCTTGGTCATGTTCAGTGAGGGTCTTGAAGGTTTTGTTACCTGCACTTATATCTTTAGAGATGATAGAAAACACTTTTTAGTGTGGGGTCTCTTTGAGGGAATGGTATCTTCTGTGTGTCACATCTCATCAGATTTCTCTTTTCTATGTCATTAGCCGCCCGTTTGAATTGCCTGCTGGCGTTCATTGTGCAGACTGGTATGTGGACCTCCCCCAATACCTTTATCTCACATTATTTGCCTGATCTGGTAATCTCTCCTTGTCTGAGGGTTTTTGCCTACCCCTTATAGCTATTTTAACCATTTCTGTTGGATTATCCAGAAGGATGAGTATATTTATTTCTACCTTTCAGGGTCCATACCCTGTTTCCAGTCACTAGGGTAGTGGACAGAGGCTTTTCCTCCACAGTGTTAGAGTGGATTCCTCCATTCTGGAAAAAAGGGCAAAGTTGGGGGCCCTCCTACCTAGGTCCCTGGATGTTTGTTTCCCAGATGTAGATAGGAGCAGCACCAGCCTATGTGGGAGCCTACTCATTATACTGGTTCAGATTTGATGCTCAGCTATCCGGTTTAGGTGTGCATGGCTCTTTTTTTTTTATCAATATCAGTTCGGTACATTGTTCATGGAAAGGGGTCCACTATCTCCTTGTAATTCTGAAAGTGGAGTGGTCCCATCCTGGGTACCCGGTTGAGCACAGTTGTTCCCTGTCCTCCCCATAATTCTGTTGGGGAGTGAGGATTGATGTTCATAATTCCAGACCAGATGAGTTCTTTCCTTTGGTTGAGTATGGCATATACGTTCCTGTCATTCTGAGCCTGGGGTGTTGCCCTTTGGATTTCTTCAGCTGGAGGAGAAGGTTTGTCAACTTTGGTGATGCTTACGTACTCGTTGATATCCAGTGGTTCAGAACTCATCACTCTGTGGCTACAGGTTGGGATTCAATCAATATGCGACATTGCTTTAGCCACCAATGTGAGATATATGGACCAAGACCCCTTAATTCCAACCACAAGTAGTGGAACTTTGGCTATCTGGTTGGGGCTGGCCTATAGTTGTGATCACTCATATACAGTTCCACCCTTGATACAGGAACTAAGTTCAGAATGAAGAGCATATCTGTTCTAGATGTAGTGCAGTTCCCCATTTGAGTACCAATCCTATCTTGGTACTCTTTATGGATAATGCCCTCATTAGTGCCTTCACCTTCTCAATGTGGGATTCTAGCTATAAGTGTCAGTAGAGGTCAGTATGTTTTGGAAGTTAACATATTTCTAAACTGAAAATGTATTTCTAATAACATTTACCTCTTCTGACACCCTTCCTCCCCACTAAAAGCCAGTGTTAGAGACTGGAATGGTATCAGTCTCTGAATGAGGTGATTATATACAGTACCAGGATAAAGGGCACATTGATGTAAATGGAAAGTATCATGAGATAAATATCACCAAGGGCAATTGTGTGGGGTATAAAGGCTGGAACAAGCAAGAAAAAATTAGACCAATGCTTAGATGGGCAATGAAGAAACCCTGGCAGTCGAGTAATAGCTATAAGTGTCAGTGGAGGTAAGTATTATTGGAAATACATTTTCAATTTAGGAAAATGTTAACCTTGATTCATTCACTTTAACATTAGTAATTAGTTGTTTCTGTTAACCTGAACTACTTTCATGCTATTAGAACCATCAAAGTCATTTCTGAGGAATGATATATATTAAGGTTCTCTTCCTACCTATATTATTATCATTTGTTGACCTACTTCTGGAACAAAATGATTAGTTTGTCAGTTCATCAGTTCTTCTTAATGACAATTATCATTAATTCAAGTAAAAAAATTTTATTATTGTCTTATCTACTTCCAGATTATTGGTAGAGTTCAAGCTGATCCTGACTTTTTACCACGAAGTTCAGACTTTGGTCTAAACACTACAATCTTCAGGGAAAAATTTTGTTCAAAGTGTCCTGAACCATTTTACCTTGTAGCCTTTCATTGCTGTGATCTAGATCCTGAAAAAAGGTTGTTGTTTTTTTTTTTCTCATTTGATTCTATAATAAAGGTTGGATAAGTAAAATTACATGGTTTTATTAGTGTATTTTTTTTTCTAACAAAGACCTGAAGAAAATTTGGTTTTCTCTTCGTTATACATTTCTATTATTAAAATATTCTTTTCAGAAGGTATTTTCATTTGTAATGCAGATCTGACACAAAATATCTCTATCTGCAGGCCACCATTTGAAATTATGGAAACGTGGCTTCAGAGTATGGCTATGCATTTTACTGTTGGATCTTCACTTCCAAATGAGTTTGTAAATGAGATAAGAAACTTTAGTGGCCGATCACCTGCTTCATCCTCTGCAGACTCCACTCCTGAAGCCCTCACACCAGAACCAAGGTATCCACCACTTCGGACAATCAGTGAGCAGTGCCTGGACACCCCTCCTCAATCTCCAGGAATTGTTGGAAGTCTTTCTTATCCAACGTCTCCTGCACAGTGAAAGTAAGTAGTGAAAGTACCTGAATGCAGTCTTTACTATGAAATGTTAGAAAAAGGTGTAATTTTTTCTTCTTCAATAATCATTTTTGGTTGAGACATTTAAGTACCTACACAAATATCAAAGTAATTTATTAAAAGTATGCACTAAGATTTCATAACTGTTAGTAGCTAAGTACTTGTATGTTGAAAATTTTCAGCTTTGTCACTTACTTGACATTCAAAGAAGAAAATTTCAAATATTGTAGTCCCGATGGTGAGAAAAACACTCATTGTGTAACTGTGTGTTTAGTAACAAATGAACAAAAAAATATTATAGATAAAAATACTAAATTGTAGATACCACAGATAGAAATATAGACCTTGCTATAATTTGTATATAATACAAAAGTGATGAAACATATAGTAGGAAATAAGATGGGAGATACTTGCAGCTGGATCTTAAAGTTGTAGCTATAATTCTATCAAAGGGTTTACCATTTGAAAATGTGGATCATATGGGTTAATTTCTAGACTTAGAAAGTTCAAAATGATAGTATAATCAATAATCTTAGAAAAGTTCTGGAAAACAAAAATGCCATTGTAAAAATATTTTTTTATCCAGGAATTTTAAAATATTGACATATAAAATAGTTCTGCTGTGGTCAACTAATCTAAATCCTGTCTATGATCATTACCAACTTATTAAGTCACCAGAGCAGCAATTTAAATTTGACAAATCCATGTAACTACCTTGTTAACACTTCTAATATGGGTGGATGGATTACACCCAGCCTATATTCCCAAAAGTATCCATAAAGCAGTTATACTGTCGCTTTTTTTTGTATCTTTACAAAATTTTGCAGATTAGCAGTAAACATTATAAGGCATTCTTACACAATGTATCAGATTTTTAAATTATGTTTTTACATTTTTTAATAAATTATTTGCTTGTGCATTTTTTATTTTCGAATGTTGACTGTCCAACATGCGAAATAATTTTGATTTTAAGAATAAAAATAATTTAATGCAACAGAAAATTTTCAAATTTCAAATGCAAAATCTTTATAACCTCCAGATAATTATCAAATGTTGTTTTTAGAAAAAACTTGTTATTTTATCTGTTCTTTTCACTACTGG
>NW_013668565.1:102797-143404 GCF_000517525.1 Limulus polyphemus
AACCTCCAGATAATTATCAAATGTTGTTTTTAGAAAAAACTTGTTATTTTATCTGTTCTTTTCACTACTGGATCTCTGTACAGGTTGGGTTGATTTGACTGACCTTGTAACTACCATAAAAAATTAGGAAATAAATATATAATATGCTTTTTTTTGGTTTTTTTTTGTTCTAGAAAGACGACAAATTATAAAAAAGAAACCACAAATGTTAAGTCTAAATAACTTAAATGTCATAGCATTATATATCTATATATATTTATTATTTTTATTATATGGATCTTTCATCCGTGCCTAGCTAACATTACAGAAGTTGCAATGACACGGTGCATGTGCACTCATATTACCGTATCCAAGAATATAACACTGACCTTTACAAAGTGACCTGTCTTGGCTGTGTGTTAGTGGCCTAGTATTTTGTAAAATACAGTCACATTTTGGTTATAATATGTTTTATATGTATAATTATTATTACTATTTACAAATAAGTTCTTAAACTTATTTTTCTTAAAACATAGAAAAGTAAATAAAGAAGTGTAGCAAACAATTATCTGTTCTAGTTATGAACTTTGTACTCGTTTGCTTCTTGCTGTAATTTGTTGAACCTTATCAAATTTCATACATGGAGAATGTGAAACATATTTTTTTTCTAGGTTTTATATATGCATTTTGAAATAACAAAATCATAAATTAGTGTATAAATACCAGAGAATTCCACTATGATTTATTAGACTTACTAGCTAAACTGTATTTGGGTCTAAAAAATATTATTTTTCGAGCCCAATAATGTCTTACCTTACTACTTGGAATCTACTATGAAAAGAATGGGTTTCCTGTGTAATAACCTTACAGAGACTCAGAGAACCATGAAAGTGACATTCTGAGCTTCCATTTGGTTATTCACACGTCACTGACAAAAGTAGGGGTACTTAAGCAAGTATTTCAAATAATGGAAAGAGGTGGGTGGGGCCACTGTGTTTGATTCAATAAATATATTAATATCTTAGAAAATAGAAAAGAGGAAGTTCTTATTTTACATTCTAGCTTGTCAATATCTGTAATTTGAGTTCCTAATTTGTAAGAAACAATAGACTTTGTATTTGGACATCATAAACATCTAATCTGAACCAATGCTGCATTCAACATACCACATGACACACAAAAATCAATATTTAAAATTTTTTTTAAATATTTACTTTTAAATTAAGAAATTAACTGATGTAAACTTTTAAAATTTGAATTATAATTTACAATTTGATACCAAACTTACTGACATACATTCATATAATAGTAGTTAAATAAATTTTTGAATGTAAGTCTACAAACATGATTACATGGCCTTTGACCCGTGACCATGGGAGGACCCATCAGACCCATTTTGGTAGGGCTAACTCTGAATACATAATTAGTCATATACTGCATCAACTGTATGTGTTGCAATAATGAATGAGAAATTAACATGTTAAGGGCTGACTGAGCATCTTATAATGAAGCATTAACTCTTTCCATATGGGGTTGGTCTATGTGACTGACCTTGTAACCATCAGAGTTTCCATCCTATTTTTTTTTAACATGTTTTATGTGTTTTCCCAAAATTCAACATGCTTTCAGTAAGCATTACAAGTCTTTTATACACAAAAAATCAATTTTTTAATTAAGTATTTTTACTAAAAACTTGTCCATGAATATATATGGAGACAAAATGTTAACTGCTCTGAATGCAACAATTTTCATATTAAGATTAAAAATACTTTTCTTCATCTGAATAGTTTGAACTTTCATTTGCATAACCTTGAAAACCTTTAAATAAGTATCAAATGTTTTTCTTTTTTTTTCATAAAACATTATATTTTATCTACCCTAACTCTATATGAACTCAATCAATTTGACCATAGAGAAATACAAAATAAATCTAAGTTCCTCATTTTTATTTCAAGAATGACTGCAGATTGTAACAGAAAAATACAATTGTTTATCCTAAGCTTAAGGCACATAACAGTATACATCTATTTATGCTTAATTTTAATGTTTTATTGCCCCTTTGATCTGAGTCTAATAATCCCACCCCATAAGTTATATATCACTCGGCGAATGCATATCTGACGTTATCATATGGAATAACGTAATGCACAAGCTGCTCATAAGCATACCTTGTGAAGGATTTTTTTTCATTATTTTTCCAAATTTAACATTATCTAACCTAACAAGTTTCTAATTTTTACATTACAATTACTTTTATAGTAATGAATAAAAAATATACATGCAAAACAAGATATGTAGTACTTACGTTTCATCTCTTGTTTTTTGCTGTTGATGCCAATGAAATTTAAGCTTACGTTTTTATAATGTACGATAAATAATTTTTATTTTCTCATATAATGCATCTAAGAACACAGAATAATAACATGCACAAAGCAAACAATGTTCTTTAACTATTTATTATTTAACTGGCTCTCTAACTAAGACAAGAGGGACTTTAATTCCCTTAGCTGCTTGATCTGAAACCTACAAGATAAATGTTCAAATTGGAGATAAAAGTGACAATACTCTGTACTGAAAACAACATAGCATTATACATCATTTAATAGATTAAACTTTGCCTTTCTATTGGATTTATATGATATAGTATAGAACATCAGAGAGAATTATTGGCAATTTGTGAAAGATTTGGCAAGTGTGTCTGATTTTCAAATGTATGACTCCATAAACAAATATGATTGAAGGCTATGAAAATTTGACTTTGCCTTAGTAATATATATATATATTACAATGAGTAATTAATGTTAAATTCAGCAGTTGAGGTAGGGTTGGTAAATAAATTAGAGAAGGAAGAAAACCTAAAGAACATGATTCTCATACTAGGGGAGATTGAGGATTTTTTAAAAAGATTTCTTTGTAAAATTTACAACTTAAAACTTGTATAATATTAAAATTGGATTTATTAGCTACATTTTGATGCCAAGTTTGTTTATATATATTGATAATAAAGTAGTTTAATTAAATTTTGGATTTAACTTTGTAAAAAGTTGTGACATATGTGCCTTGAGGGAGTTAACATATAGAACTAATTCTCCTGATACAGTACTTACCTCTTCTCACAAGATTAGCTATTTTCGTTCAGTGGTGCCTTCCATATGCAAACATTTTCTTTACACATGCCACAAGACTTGCTCTCCCCCCCTTGTTGGAATACATTTCAACGTGTCTCTCATCCAAATCATCTATTAACCAATAGTAGCTTAGTATGCTCACATTACGCATGTGACTTTTATATATATATCCTCATCTTACCCTTGCGTGAATGTTGGTACCCCATAGAGTAGGTTTTGGATGTAGTTGACTTGCTGATTATGGTCCGATACACTCTAGCCACTCTACACTTCTCACCCATGGGTTTTATAAATTATACTCAAGGGTGAAGAGTATACCTGGCTCAGAAGTGGTCCGTTTTCCCTCCTCTGATCTACGAATCTCTTTCTCTCATGGTCAGGGATATCCTTTGGACACTTTTAGGGGTGCTTCTGTTATTTCCTTGCACTAGTCCCTCTTCCTTCTTAGTGTGGAATTCTAGCTAATCTTCTGATTGGAGGTAAGTACCATATCAGAAGTTATTATTTTCCTATACTGAAAATCTATTTCCAATAGGTACTTACCTTCTCTCACCCATCCTCCCCACTTCTCTGGTACTGCCAATGTTCAAAGTGAAGGTTTGGTAGAGGAGTGTATAGGGAGTTACATATGTCTTGTGAGCATACTATGCTACTATTGGTTAATAGATGATGTATGATGATTTACATGAGAGACACTTTGGAATGTACGAATTCTAACAATGGGGAGAGTGCAAGACTTGTGGCATGTGTAAAGAAAAAAGTGCAGCACTGAACGAGAATAGATAATCTTGTGAGTGGAGGTAAGTACCTATCTGAAATACATTATCAGTATAGTACAATTATAACTTCCAACACATAACAAACATAACTGGACACCTCTATCAATAATGTCACATTGGGTTAGATGACGATGGCAAATGTGTATCCTGTTTTGATAGCCTCATTGATGATGTAGTTCAATTATTTGTTCTTAACACAATTTTAGTGTGAAATGTCAGCTTTAGAATAATTTTATTCTTTTGTCAAATGTATCATTCTCTTGTGTGTATATTTCTTCACAATATGGTATTTGAAATGTTTTTTGATTTCAATTTACACATTAGAACATCTATAGATATTCAAATATATAATCTTACCTTTAAGCTCTGTAATTATACTGGGGTTACTGCTTTGTGTTATGTATGGTCAAAAGGTAAAAGCTCACTATTTGATGTATACAGATTATTAGATTCTATCAAATCATTTATTATCAGTTAAAAATTACATTGTCTGTTTGATTATAATATAAACAATAGTATTATGTAATATTGCATTAAATATTATATGTAATAATTTTTTATTGTATTTGCATGCAAATAAACATTAAAAACATTTCACATTAACTTTTATAATTAAAGCTGGTAGAAAGTCAATACCAAATGTGAGGCTGGTTAAAATGGGAGGTTGGTTTGAAGATGTTCATTAATTTTATTTATAATTATAATAACAAAAAGAAACAAAAAATAATCATAGTTCAAGAAAGGTTTATCTGGTTTCAATTTAAATTGAAAACATCAATTTTTTAAATATTATACCTTATCAACAATCAAAATTGTATTCCCTAAAAGCTTAGTCTTACAATAATAGTTTTCCATTGAACATAAAGATATGTGATCATGGCTACAAAGAAGATTATGAATAGCAAAAAACAACAGCTCATTCAGTACAAAAGTATTAGAGCTCAATCCAAATCTTTTCCACAAAATCAGCTTATTCAGTTTGCACCTTAAAGATGAGACATTTTCATCTGCTAGTTTCATGGTATACTTTTTCCATATGCTAGAAGCTTGAGCTTTGTAATGTTCATAGCAAGTTTATGGGTCATTTGTATTTCATGCATATCTTCACATTGAAATTAATTAACCAAAGGATGGATTGATCCAATTGTGAATGAATAAGTGACAGGAAAATGATTTGAAACACATTGTACATTCATAAACATTTATTACATTCATTGATCCTCCTTGTAGAATATTTTACTTAAAAGCTTATTTACTGTATTTCACAGTTATAAAAACAATGTTAAAAGGTCTGTGAGTCCATCTCAAGAATTTTTTTTTAAATGTTTCTGTGGTTCATGTGGAGTAACAAATAGCTGTGATCAGTATTTGGAATAGAAACTTGTAATTTTTTAATATTTTTTTAACAGATAACTATCAGTGTTGACACAATACTATCCTGGAACACTGTTAGAATAATAATATCCCTAACTTCTATTTCCCTTTCCAATGCCCAATTTTTACATCTTCATCTATTTTTTACCTCGTGTCACTTCACTTTATGTCTGAGACATTTCATTGTGCTCCAGAGAGATTTCTAGAGAGGTTCATTCTCTTTTTTTTTTACCACATTGGCCCGTACTTCTTTTTCTGTTCTATCCTGTTTACCTAGTTCCTTTTCTGTTGAGATTGGATGCCCTCTTAGTTAATGGACACCTTCATCATGCTTATCTCCATGATCTTTGCCAGTTCCATTTCTTTGTTCAGAGGTCTTCGAGAATATTAATGTCTCACTAGAGACCTGGGCTGAAGAAGCCTGGCATCAGTCCTCATTGTCTACTTTGGTTGCTCATCTTTCTCAACCTTTACATTCTGTTTCTGCTGAATCCACTAGGATTGTCACTCATCTCATTGGTGTCTACCTTGTCAGGTCTCACTTTGTGGGGCCTTTATGCCTGTCTTTGCCATCCTTTGGTCTCCATTTTTGTCCAACAGATGGGTTCTTCAGTCTCTTACCCATAGTCTATCTCTCCACTTCTCTTATTCTCCTCCCCTTTCCTGTTTTACTTTTTCCTTCTATCCCATTTATCTTTAGTGTCTTGAGGATATGACCTCAGATCTCTTAGCCATGAACATTTTTTTATGGTTCCCAAGAAGAGCAGGAACTGTCATCCAGTTATCAACCTGTTATCTCTTAAGTGGTTTATTGTTATTCCTCAGTTCTGTATGGAGGGTTTCTTTTCTCTCTGGTTCTTTTCATCTGGACTGTGGATGACCAAAGTTGATGTTTCAAATGCCTTTGTGCACATTCCAACCATCCTGTCTTCTGGACATTTTCTTCTTTTTGTCCATCAGGATCAAGTCTTCCTGTCCTGTGCTCTTCCTTTTGGCATTGCATCTTTTTATTTTCAGTCGAGTCATGGGGCATTTGCCCTCCTTCCTCATAGATTTGGGTTAAGGTTCCATTATTAGATATATGATTGGCTTCCCCTCCCCATTTATCAGGGGAACTCCATCTCTCACACCTGCATTCTTCTACAAGAAGTTGCTTACCTTGACTGAGCTGGCTTGTCAAGCCTTCTAAATCTTTTCTCATGCTCACTCTATATTTGGTACATCTGGGCATGTTCTTCAACTCCCATCTATGTCGGGATAAGCCTATGAGCAATGGATTTCTTTTTAACAAGAGTTGCAAATCTCTTTTACACTGTGTGCATGAAGTTCTTTCACTTTGGAGACTCTGGTCTCTCTCAAACTGCTCATTCCTTTAGGCTGCATGCACATGCCTATACTCCTGTGGAAATTGTGGGATAAGTGGAACGTTTTGGGATCAGTTTACCTCGATTGTGTACATCCCTTTCCTGTTCTCAAGGACTTGTCTTGGTGGCTCAACTGTGCCAATACCACAGTGGGCATCCTCTTATCACCCACAACTGGATCTCCATCTTTTTGCAAATGCTTCTCTATCAGTCATCTCTGAACAATGACATATTGTCAGGTGTGTGGTCTCTAGAAAAGCATTCACTCTGCGTCAACATGCTTAAACTTCTTGCCATCCATCAGGCATGTTCTCATTTCTTCCCTGTTCTTGTGTATCAGTTGGTCATCATCCTTTGAAAATTCAATGGTTGTTTCTTATATCAACCATCAGAGGGTATCCATTCCTAGACTCTTTACTTCAAGGCATTGGATCTGCTATTTTGGGCTCATTCCCATCAGGTTCATCTCATGGCTTGTTGTGTGAAAAGGGCTCTGAACTTGGGGGTGTATTGTCTTTCTTGGCCAGACAGAGTTCTACCCATGAAGTGGTCTTTCAAGTTTTTCATTGGTTTTTCCCTCATTTAGGCATGACTCTCACTGAAGCCTTCACCACACCTCTCAACACAAGACTTCCTCTTCTGGTCCACAGTTCCTCATCTTTTGGCCCTGGTGGTCAATGCTCTCAACCAGGACTGGCCTCTCCTTTTTCTGTATACTTGTACTTCTATTTGTCTTCTCCCTCATTTTCTTGATTTGACATGTGACACTCCTTGTTTGGTCATGTTTGACCAGCACAAACCTGGTTTCCTCTACTTTGTCAATTGGTGTTCAGGCCCACTCTTCCTCTTGTTTTAACCACACACATCCCTCTTTCATCCTGGAATGTTTTCCTTTCATTTTCACCTTTGGGATTTGTCTGGTCATTTGCCCTCAAAGCAGGACTCTCAGTTGTGTAGCCTTTTCTTATCCCATTCCTTACATCCCTCAACTCTGTCCATCTGTCAACTGAAGTGGCAGGTTTTTCTACATTGGTCCATCAGCTACTCCCTTCCTCCAGGTCATCCTACTATGGCCCACCTTTTAGCCTTTTTCACATGGTTGTTTGACCATGGATTGTTAGTTTCTATTATTGCTGATTATCAGGTGGCTTTTTCAACTGTATTTTGCCATTCATGTTACTGCCAGGTTTTTATTTCCATTACCTCCACTTTCTTTCAATCCTTCCTTCTTCACTGACTCCCTTGACCTACTCCCATGCCTGACTAGGACTGTAATATGATTTTACAAGCTCTTGCACATGTTCTCTTCAAGTCATTGGCTTCATGTTCATCATACTGTCATTCTCTAAAATCATATTCCTTTTCCTCCTCTCCTGTTTTTGCTGGCATCTAGATATATGTGCCATTGATGGTTTCAGCACTTTTTCCACCATACTTACCTACTTCTCTATCCAAACTGAGCCTTTCTTCCTAAGACTATGGCTGCTTGGGAAGGTGATTGTTTTTTCACATTTCGTCAATCAGATTTGTCAACTGTATCACTCTCTTGCATCTCATTTTCACCAACCCTTGGACACGATCCTTCAGGCTGGCCATTATCTTCATCATCTGGTTGTTTTGTCTCCTGCAAGATTTTGATTCCCTCCAGTTGCTGTTCTTCAACCTACACACCATTTTTGGGAAGGGTAAGTACTATTTCTTTTAATTACCCTCATCTCACCCTCTTATAAGATCCAGCCAGGTAACTAGTGCTGCCTTCCAGGTTTAACAGAAAGCAATCAAATCCATCTGCCCTAGTTCTACCAGTGTCAGCTGTTGAGATGGGGTGTTCTGTAAGATCACTAGAGGTATTCTTATGGTATTAAAATTACTCGCATGCCCAGCCTAGACTGTATCTTCCATGTACCATCATGGAAAACACCAGCACCAGGGAAGTGACTGCCCACTTCTTTGGCTCATGCATGCTGGCTTACCTGAAAATGTATTTCCAATAGATATTCACCTCTGCACAGCTTCCCACCCATCCTCCCTACTTCTGGTGCACTTTCTTCTTGCCTCGCCTAAGAATGAAGTTATTTTGAGTTCATGTGTTTAAGGAAGCTACTGTACAAGGAGGTTGTGTTGCCCTACTGTTCATGGGGAGCTGTTGTCTCAAGATGATGTCATCATGAAGTAGTGCAGTTCTTGTTAAATGTTTTTTTTTAGATAGGAGTAGATCAGGGTTAGTGGCATGAAAATCTCAGAGGCAGATGATAAACATAGGAATCAATCTGTTGTATTGTGAATAGGTGGGTATCTATTGGAATTACATTTTCAGGTAAGGAGAATGTTAATATTCCTCATCCCAGTCAATCTGATCAATTTGTGGTCTTATAATTCTTCTGCTCTAATTCCTGAGCTCAAGTATTGAGTTGGCAGAAGAAGCATCAAACTTACACAGTTTCCATTGGCTACTATAATGTTTTAGAAGAACAGCTTCCTCAGAGCTCACTTGAATTGCAAAACATTCAGGTGATTATTCCACCTTTCTCTCGACCACATCTTGTCTTGAGAGACTTTTTACATTAGTACACAGTTAAAGTGGTTATTTGGATGCACTAAAAGCTCTTTAGCAATAGAACTTGTAGACTTGGTTACAATTATGATGCTTAAAACTAACTTTTCCTAAGAATAATTGATTAGAGGCACCTCATCTAACACCAAAGTCTTCAAGTAATCTGATGCCTGAAGTAATTGGTAACTACCTTCATCCAATAAACCTTTTGTTGCAACATAAGAGGCTTTTCCAAATGTTTTCCAAAAGGATTCTGGGAGTTTTATAAGTCAAAGATTTTATCAATTATTTGTGACAATTCTGTTTTGGTTTAGTAATTTCACTAAGCATGCAAAACCTCATCAGGTCATTACATTAACAATGTTACTCTCATCGGCAGTGAAACTGGATTCAAAACTAAAGCTGATAGAGAAATAAAAGAAGTTTATTGGATTGCTAATCTAAATACTGTTCAACCTTTCAGAATTAATATAGATCCAGAAATCAGTGACCTCCATTCATTGGTTTCATCTCTGTCAGAAAAATAATTTTTATTCTTTGCTTATTTTTTTTCATGTAATGTGAATGCTGAATTTCCTAAAACTTACTATTTATATAAGATAATTTTCCATACCTGTTTTTATAAATTGATTAGCATAACATATCTTTTCCAATCAGTCTCCAGGTGTCACCTTTACTTTACTTAAACATTTAGTAAAGTTTTAAATATACATATATTCACCCATTTCTAAAGTAAAATATCCCTAACGCCTTTTCATATACACTCTCGCAGTTGGCTACACTGTACCAGAAATGAGATGCTTACAACAGTACATAGAGATATAGACTAAACATTTCCTGTTAAAACTGGATGACCATCATGATGTCACTAAACTCCCTTTATATATGACTCATTCAATTACACCACCATTCCCAGTTTGCCCCTGAAGAAGAAAGGTCCACCTTTCGAAAGTGCTCGAGTTACGGCATTTTAATTATTAATTGTTGCTGTAGATGTGTAGCAACTCTTGTGTTAGAAGTTATTATATAAATGAATTCCAAAGTTCCTTGGTATAGTTGAAAAATGACATCAACTATTCAAAAGCTAAATGTTTGAATGTTTATAGTTTTAGTTCTTCCAATTCATGAGTGCATCAGATAACTTGTTAGCAATCTTCAACCCTTCATCTTCTTGTTTACAATGAAAGCCTGCTTAATATTGCCAATAGTTGATTAAGTTTTTTGTGTGAAATTGTGTTTCTTGCTAGTTTAAGTCTTAATTGTCCAGGTGAGTTGATTTGGCACACTGTTGTATGGATTGTTTTATCTCATTGCAAAAAACTAACTGAATGAAATTGTTTGAAACTTGATGATTTGTCTACAGATTATGTAGCTTCTGCAAAGTTAGATGTCTTATGTGATATTTGTATGAATTTACAGCTTTGAAATGTTGGAAAGATTTCATTGTGATATGTTTTTAAGAAACAATTTAAAATGCTTACCTTTGTTGTAGATTTTAATACCTGATTTTATATCTTCCTATTCTCTTGTGAAACTTTCTCATAATGTTTTTTGTGTGAAACAGTAAATTTTATCTTTGTTGTGATTCAAAGACATTGCATGCAGTTTCACTGTGTTTACAATTACTTGTATACAATAAAAATTACATTTTTACCATGTCAAAATTATAAGCAAACTGACCTTTTTTCATTGTTAATCAGAAAGTTTTAGTTCATAAATATAATAAGTTTTAAACACATTTAAATTTTATATTTATTTATATATATATATCTTTATATATTTATTTTTGATGATTTTCTTTGCCCATGTAAGCAGGTACTTAAGCTGAAAAGGGGCCATAATGTAAACACAACCAAACAAACAGAGTGAGTTCTTGTCAGAAAAAAAAATATATGGTAGAGTGCAAAATGATAAAACTAAGCCTTCCTCATCTTGCTATCATGAAAAATATTTATTTTCCTGTTATTCTCCAACATCATAAGTCAAATTAATTATAAAATGATAGAGCGAGCTTAAAAAAAAAGAACTGTGATTTTGGTGAAACATCCTTTCTTCTAGCAACATCAAGTTAAGTTTTAATCACTTTGTTCCAGTCTTTATGCAAGTTTCATCTGAACTATAAGCCATATTAAAAAGAACACAAAAAAGAGCTTTCATAGCATATTTTAATCATTACCCAATTATTCTCAAAGTTGAAATATAGAAAATTGCCTCACACTGTGACAACCGGGTTGAGAAATCATGATTGGCTATAATCACTAAAACTACACTTGTGTACTAAGTTATGTGGTTCCAGTTGACACTATTGTTCAAAATTATTTTGACTTCCTCTTAGGTGGTTATGAGTGCAGTATTATGCTCAAGAAAAATTCAGAAAATACATTAACATTAATGTTTTTATTCAGAGCATGCTAAAATCAACCCAAAATTGAAATTTACAAAAAATGCTTATTAGATTAATTTTTTGAATAAATTTAAAAGCTGAAGTTTTTTTAATTTGTGGAATAAGAACTACAACTTTATGCTATACCTTAGTTAATCCAGTGATGCAATTTTGACCTTAGGCAGGTTAAATTCAGTTGGGCAGAGAAGAGTTAACTGTGTGACATTAGTCAAAAACTGCAAAATATGACAAATTTGAGAATAATGAAAACTACTGTCCAGTTCTTTTAGTTTATTATTATGACATGCACAATCCCATGTGACTGACACACATTCTCTCCTGTTTTATTGAATTTGATTATGCAGGCCTTTAATGTGTAAATGTAGGATGTCACTTTGTAGCCTACTAGTCATTTAAAATTATTTTTGTAGTGATACCAACATGAACTCTGGTGCTTCTGATTCCAAAATGTCACTATTTTCAACAATTATTCCAGCACAGTTCACATAACTAGAATACTTAGATCCTACTCATAGATTCTACTATCAGTACACAATTTTTAAGCCATGATTTATGTGGAATATCATCTTTAATGTAATTGAAACACTTCCTCAATAACTGGTTTTTTCCATTGTGCTTTTAACACCTGAGACTTTATTCTTCCAGAATGAGGTAAAAGAAACAGTATTTGACATACTTCTAAGCTTTAGGTAATAAAAGAACAAAGTCAGTGTGAACTGTTTTGTGATGCTACTGGAGCATCTAACTGGTCCCTTACCATTTCTATGTTTCAATTCAAGTGGGAAATCTTCAAAATTTTTTAATGTATTTTTAAATGTCATCTATTGTATGACCTTTGATTTTAAGTCTTTATGAGACATTTCATATTATTTGTTTTAATATTCTGATGCAATATGTTTAGACAGAGGAAAGTATACATGAAAGGCATTGTAGACTACATCTGCCTAGGAAGTTTTGAACAATCTTCATTATGCTAGCAGCTTGAAGCATCATCCAAAAGTTTATAGACAGATGAAGTCCTATAACAGTGCCTTTCAGTGCATATTTTCGATAAAAGGATTTGAACATTTCAGTAACATTTTAACTGGTGATTATTTCATTTTTGATGGCCCAGCCTTGCCAGCATTCATTAGGTCTTGATCAGTTATCTGATCTGTTACATGTGTTACATTTTAGATCTCAACAGACTCACTTCACTATTGCTCCTAAAAGAGATGGTGGTACAGAAAAAAATCCACGATAAGTTAACTATTTTAATTTCATAACCTCTCAGGATACTGTCTGTGAAGATAAATAACAGCATTACAGTCATTTAGTAATTGGATAATTTTTACAAAGTCTCCTGTTTAGATTAAATTCCTTTTAAGATTATAAAATAAGACTATTTCCACAAAATTTGGAATGTTTTCCATGAGTGGTAACTCAAAAGAATTATTTAATGTTGGTAAATATACAACTCCATCTAACATGCAGGTGACTAATTTTGGGTGATAGTTTTATTATATGTTGAAGAGTTTTTGTTTTTTTAACAATTTTAACCAGATATTTTGGGAAACTGTTGAAGATGGTTGACATTGTATTTTCTTTCAGTGTGTGTTGTGATTCACATATTGGTTAAAATTGATCTTTGGAAAAATGTTTCCAACACAAGCAACTGTATTTTCGGGGATACCAGATTTCAGTCTTGTCACTGTTAAAAGCCATTGCTTTAAAATGTCTTTTATTTTTATTCAGTGAAAATCTGAATCAGGAAAATATTAGTTTATTTATTTAATTTGCATTATGTTATTTAAAATGTTACATTGATAACACTTTGTGCACTAATACGTTAACGTTTAATAGACCTATTAGTTTTGAGTACTTCAACAATTTTTGACATTCTGTGCTGTAAACTTATCAAAGAACTACAAACACGAATAGTAATATTAATAATAGTTTAGTAGAAATGGGTATACACCATGGTAATAAATTGCATCATATATTAAATGGAGCTAGCTTTCAATTCTCTTCAGAATTGTTCTCTTAAGAAGAATCAGCAGTTAATGCAAACTTTTTCACATCTTACTACAGCTGCACCTTGCTGTTGTAGCCAGGCAAAACTAACCACTCAAGCTGGCCTCACCAGTTGCATGCAAGTAGTTACTTCAGTATACTTATTGGGTGTTACTAAGGGAACTATATTCTTTGCATGTGTTAGTGAGTCATTTGAAACTACAAACATGTATGACACAACATACTTAACTTAGTAAGACTGGCAGAGGGTGGTATAAGGGAAGAAAAAATATTTTGTTGTTTTTAGTTTGTAGAAAGAAAGAAAACAGTTCCACATGCTTTAACACATGGGTGTAGAGTTGCACAATTCAAAGCTTCTGCTTCACTTGCGTGATCATGAACAGTATTTGTATTGTATATTCATATGCTTTTATATTATATAGTGTTTAATTACGAGTATCATTACTCTACATTTTGTACAGAAGGCTTTGTATGCTCATTAGTTTATTAAGGAGAATAAAAAGTTTATTGTTATACTTCTATTTCATAATTTTTTAAGCAAGTACAGTAGATTTGAATGAGTATTTGTACTTATTATAGGTCTGTTAAAGACTAAGATATTTTTGAGAATGTCCTTGTTCTTGGTCAATTGTAAGAAACTTGTTATATTATAACTAGCTAGTAACCTTTTTTTAGCATTAGTTGTATTCAACAGTTGTACAGTTACTGTGGAACATTCTACCAGTATTTGTTCATTGTTTAAGCTGATAAGGCACTTCTTAACTTTTTTTTAATACAGTTGCATTTCTTTTCATGTTTAATTTTGTGGGGGAGAAAATTTAAATTCAGGGGCTAGTTCTACACATTTTTTGAAGGTTTTGCTTTTTTTTGAAGTTTAACTTCAGGTTTTTAGTTAATTTTCCCAAACTAGTACAAATTTTTTTTTTTTTTCTAAGTTGGTAAACTTACATAATATCTATAGTATATAAGGTGTCATAAATGTAAGTGCTCCTAAGGACATATAAAAATTTATCAATATCAGTCATTTTTTAGTCTTTGAGTGTGCATTATTAAATTTTTATGTGTAATTATATACAAAGTTTAAAAAAGAAAGTAAAGTGTAAGCAAAATATTTTTTCAGGTTCATTCTCAACAATAACATTCATATGTTAATATGAGAATTGAGAACAATCAGTATTGTGTCTGAGCCATTGTGCTGTTTCATCACCTGAAGGAAGTAGAGCAAGGCAGTGCACTATAAATGATAATATATATCATTTTCAGCTATGCCAAGATAATCAAGCATTTAATAGAAGTATTGTATTTGAAAATTAGATTGAGAGTTATTGTTAAGTTCAGGGTTGTTTTATTATAAAAACAGGAAATCTTGTTGAAAAGTAACAATAATATAATTTTGGTTGCTTTTATGAATTGATAAAGCCAGAATTATGTATGGAGGACAAGATATTCTGTTAGATGTTGAAGCTGTGAACAGTTGTAACTTGAAAATGCTTGTTGTTAAGTTTTCAAGTGCAGGAAGAGGTTCATTTTGTTTTCATTCAAAGAATAGTCTTAGTTTTGCTATTGAAGGGTAGGAGGACCTTATGGGATTATATTGTAGAAGATAAAATTTACATTAGATATTGAAGATGAACAAAAAGTTTCAGAGTGAGGTGCCTATTCAAAATAAGCTTAAAATGTTTTGTTAGTTGATCTCTGGAAGATCAGACATTTTGAGTATAAGGCTGTTGCATTGAACAACTGAAGAATCTATAAGAGTTTATTTTGGGGAAATAAGAATGTTAGATATTTAAGACTATTGAAGATTTTGATTACCTGTTTAGAGGATTCATGTATTTTGAAGTTTAAGGTGACCCTTAGAAGATAACATGCTTGTGAATAAAGTAGTTGTGTTAGTTAATAATATGTGTTAAATATGTTTTGAAAGCTCTGATAGTGTGAGTGGGATGATGAATCAAGAACAGTTTTTTTAAATTGAACTAATGTTCTGATAAACCTTGTTGTTTGTGAATTTATAATTCAACCATACAGTTTACTAAAGAAAAACCTTCAAACTGAGCTGTTTTTTATAATGAAATGAAAAAGTGCAGTATACTGTATTCTAGACTTTAACAAGGGCTACGCCATGGTTTTCTATTTGTGCTTATCACAACTTGGTTGTATATTGATTTAAGAGTGTTTCTAATATTGATTCTCTAATGTCACTAGTAAGGTGTGTTGAAAAAAAGCTTTCCAATTTATACATAAAGACTTGTGTCAAGGAAGTTAAATAGGGAGTTTTAAAATTGGTTAGTTTAGCTTTGAGGCTCAAATGAGGTCTGTACTCGTACCATACTTTATTTCAAAATATGCTCATTCATCTCTGGTGCTTTTGGTAAGTTACCAGTGATAAATTAGTTAATTACTGTATTTCATGGACAGTGAAATTTTGCTCATTTATTTCAGTATCTATTATTTTGTAATTTGGTGTTTAGACATAATAGAAGGTCATAATAAGAAATGGGGTAATAGGAAATTGGTAGGGATTTGACACAGTAAAGGAAATAGAAAACCCAGTAAGCTAAGAGTAAGGTATAGCTCTCTTTGTTTTTTACTTACTATACATTCTTCTAAATTAACTGGAGTTATTTGTTTGATTATTTTGACCAAAATATTGTTAGTGACTAACATTACTGTTTAGGCAAGACAGGATGCTTTAAAAAAGTTAATCTACCCTAATCAATAAAGTTTTATTGGTAGTAGCTTCAGTAACACATATATATAAATTGACAAAAATAACAATATATTAACATTTGTAGAGAACATACAAAATACAGCCAAGCAGGATGCTTGAAGAAATTAGATCTGCTTAAAAAGTTTTATAAAAAATTGTTTTGGTAATTTATGATTAAAATATGAATTATTATGAATCAAAATTTTCTTTTTTTATCAGATAGTTAGTTAAGTTTATAAAACCAAATTGGAAAGTATTCTGTATTGTATATGATTTGTTATTTGGAAATTGTTTGTAATTTTGTTAAAGGAGAAATTTTGCCTCACTTTGACCTAGTACTTAAAAAGTTGTTTTTGATTTGTGTATAACATTCCAGTTTTTTACAGTGTACTATGATGAAAATATTAGGTATCTCATTGGTTTCATTTTTTTTTTTTAAATCAGGTCTTTCTTAAGTATATTTATGATTCACTGCAATGATGTATTTCTTCATCGTGTGAAAAATAGTGTACTCAAATTTTCTTTCACAGTTTTTAAACTATTTTTGTGTGTGGCAAAAGCAGATCAGTTACTTTTACTTGAAGATCAAAGAGTGTATGTTAATATGTGTAATGAGGTTAGCATTTGCATCAGAATGTATTAGTGATTTAAGTATATGTTTGGAGTTGTTTTTGTTTTTTTTTTTATTTTCCTTGACAGTCATCAGTCACAGACTGGTTTTGGCACACCATTTATAGGTAGTTTCTGTAACAGGCAATGATTATTGACGGATTTTTCTGGTGCTCTGAAGTAAGAGCAGAAAATGAGTTGACCCTAACATAATAGAAATGACAATAAAATGCCTTTATTTTTACTCATGTATTCCCAAAAGGAAAAATTTTATAATAGGTTGATTAGTATCAATTTATTTAGCATGCAGTTCATATTTTTGGTAGAGTACTATAAAGAACATGAGAGACATAACTTTCCAGAACTGATAATGAAACTATGCATTTCACTATTGTTCTAGTATTTAATCCACAATTGTAAGTCATAACAGTAATTTACATATTCAGTGTAAGTGAAATGAAATCTAAACTCAATATTTCAATAAAAAGAAAAAGGTTTTGGTGAAAGAAATATATTTTAACTTTGTTAAAGTTAGAAATATATTAATGAATGTTTTATTGGCACTGTTGTTGAATTTTGAGGTAGGGATGTGGTAAGATATAGTCAAATTATGTTAGGTTTTTTTTTTTACTTTTTTCTACTTCAGGTGTTTTTATGAAGTAATAGTAACAAACTGAATAAAACTAGTGATATGTGTTATACATGATTAAGATAGATCAAGTTTGTATGACAAATTTTTATTAGATGCTACTCAAGACAACTTTCTCAGACAGACTCTCTGTTTTTATTTTCAGATATTTTCAAAACAGTAAGAAGTTATTGTATATGTATTACATAGTAATTTTCAGAACATTGTTAACCAGATTTTGTTTCATGTTACTTTAAGCTTCAGTTGTATTTCACACACCACAACTGATTGCTATGTGCATATATTTCTCTTAAAATTAACATTATGTGAAGTAGTTTTATTTTTTCAGTACAAGGAAAGTAATGTTAATATTTGTTTGTCTGTTGCTTCGTCAGTTATTAAGATATACTTTCATACTCACACATCACTAGTAGTTTATTCTGATCATGCAGTTCTTTAATTATCTGTAGAATTATAAAAGTTTTGATTCCTGTGCTGTGCTTAAAATAAAACTAACATGTTACTGATTCAGTATGTTTGGAGCAGTAATTATCTTTAGATAGATCAAAAGATTGCTTGTTTGTAAAAGAAATAAAACTTGAAAAGTTAATTTCACATACTTCTGTTGTATGTAGCTCGATATTTGAAATATGAACATTCTTTAAATGTTATTGAAACTATTTAGATCTGTTTCAGGTGAGTTTATGTAACTTTGTGATATTGAAACAAAGTGATTCATTAAAAGCATTTTGTTGTATATGATTCTTTATGCAAAGTGTGTGCTTTTCATTTAAATTAATTTTATTTCAACCTGCATGACATAATACTAGTAGTAATTATTTTGTTTCCTTCATTAAAATATCAAATTTTAATAAGTTAAGTGGTTTTTATATACATATAAACTTTGTATGTTAAGGGCTTCACCTAACTCAGTGTTGGTGTGGTACAGCTTTTCATATCTCATTTTGTTAAATGCTATCTTTTTTACAAACATTTTTGTTAATATTGATCATTAGGACTAGTAGCTGGTCATTTGAACTGTTAATCACTGTTGTTTCAAGTTTTAAATTTCTGTTTGTAAGAATTATATATGTTGAAGATCAAAAGATATGTCTTTAAACAAAGTTTAGGACTTTCTGAAACTTGCATGCGGTCATAAATTGAATGACATATATTCATTACAGTTGTTTTATGACATAAAAGTTTATTATGCCCCTAAAATAGAAAAGATAAATACATTAAAACTTTCATTTTCTGAGTGATATCATAATTTAAAGCATAATGTATTATTTTGTAAGTATTGAATGTAACTGTACCTTAGCCTTGATTTCTGAAAACATTGGCTATGATAATAGCTAGGATTTGATAACACAAAATGCCATCATTTGTTTAAGGGTTAAAAGTTTTATGTTTTACCATTTATTTTTCTTTTGTTAAAATTTTCATAATATTCATTTTGTAATGTTTATTTGTATATTTGAAAATCAATATTAATAATGAAACTAAATTTCTTTCTTTTTTAAGTATGTATAGTTTTTTTATATGTACAGACTTCATTGGATTACTCTTACCCAGGCATTATGTATCTAAAATATGTTACCCAAATATAAAAATTTGATAATAAATTTCTTATAAAAATAAAGTGTTTTTCAAGTTACAAACTTTTAAACTTTATTGAATTACTTGCATGTATTAATCATACGGTAATATTTATCAAAACATTATAGGAACATTCTTGTTGATATGTGTTGTGCAAATATCTAAAATTGTAATTCAAGTTCTTAAAATAACTTTAAAAAATGTATTTTGGTACTATATTTAGTGTGTAAAGCATTGAAGTTATTACAAAGTAACATAGAAAAACTGATTTCTTTTTTGTAAATTATTCTACAATTAATAATACAATCAAAACAAGTTCATGAACATAAGATGGATTACATTTTTTACAAGAATCATGTGAAACCTAAAAATTTTCATTCACTCTTTCAACACGGTCTTGGTCCCTAGGACCGACCTCGTAATCATTTTGTGCTTGTTATAGTTTTCATGCTATAACTTTTAAACTAGTAAGAGAATGTTAACGAAATTTGGAAGGTTATCAGTAAACATTACAATGTTTTTTGCGCAAAATATAATTATTTGTTATTAAGTCTTAAGGTGTATAAAGCAATGTTTTTCTCATGTATTTTTATTGTTTTCGCATTTTACCTATCTATCATGCAAAGTAATATTCATTTTAAGATTAAAAATACTTTTTTTGCACCAGAAAATTTTTAAATTTCACATGCGAAATCCTTATAATGTCCAGATAGTTATCAAATGTTTCTTACGAAAAAACTATATTTTATCTGTTATTTTCAGTAATTAATCTCTGTACGGGTTCGGTGGATTTGACCGATTTTGCAACCACCATAAAAATTTGTAAAATTAATATAAATTATGCCTCTTTCATTATAGAATAAACACAAATTATAGCACGAAATCATAAATGTTTAGACTAAATAGCTTAAATCTCATAATATTATACATTTATATATATTTATTACTTTATTATATTGACCTTTCAGCCGTGCCTGGCTAACAATACATAAGTTACCGTGACGTGGCTCACGTGCACTCATGTTACCGTATCAAAAAACATAAAACTGACCTTTGGTCTGTACAAAGTAACTTGTCTTGGTTGTGTTTCAGTAAACTAGTATAATGTAAACATTCATAGATATGCAATAACGGTCAAAAATCCCTAATCTGTTCCAAGGTCTATAGATACTTTGGGGCTTCAAAGTTCAATGCAAAGTACTTTTTGAAACCCAACGTTGGCTCAATATAATTTAGTACGCTAAAATTTGGGAGGAATAAAGAGTCCCTTTAAAATTAAACGTAAGCATAAGATGTCTTGTTTCCCCCCACCCCACCCCCAGTTTTTGGTGCTGGCGCCGCCACTGCCAGAATGATTCATTTTTTTGGTTACACATCAAGATGCCGGGGTGGGGTGGCAGGTGTTAAAACTTTAATGCATGTGCTTAGATTGTCTACATGAACATGTTGTGCCTATCTGTGAACGACGTTTAAATCGTTATATGGTCTGTCATAGTCAAGGCTTCTGTGTGGGGCCATTACTCTAAATACGTTGTTGAATGTTTTCTCGTGACTCCTGGAATACTGGACACATGCAGAGATGGACACAGAAGATTTTATTTTTCCTTCTTTGAATAATGAACTAATGTTTTGGTATGGGTAACATGGCGTTCTGGGAAGTCCTGGCAGAGTTTGAACTGGGATATTGGTCCAAGCAAAACTTGTGTTTGATCATAATCGTCATATTGTTCGTCTAATTCGAGCCATACTCGTGACTGTGGAGTTGGTGTTGAAAACTAGAGAAACTGGCCATATTAAATAATAGTCAAGCATTTATTTTCATTGTTTTATTGATTAGTTAGCTTCATTTCTTTTTTGTTTTAAAGTGAAACAACTTTGTAAAGTTCCTATTTTTTGTTAGTCAGATTTGTTTTACTCATACTTTGCATAGAATTGCTAAACATGTCTTGTATTTGTGGTATTTAATTTACTTACCTGTTGACCAAATGTGATTTGGAATACTACAGACCTAAGTTTTTGTGTGAAAAATTTGGTGACTCACGAAATATTGCGTGTATACACTCAACAAGTTGTCTTGCTGTTCTTGGCCATAAGCGCAATGCTATCACAGATGGTGGTGTCAAAAAGGACGAGTGTCTTTAGTATTCTTGGCATCTCAGCTATGTGGTGGCCGATAATCTGAATGTGGACTGTTGTTGAAACTGTCACTGTCTTATGGTGGGCATATAAATAAATCATCTCGCTTAGATGATTACTCGAAGAATTCCAGACAAGTGTAATTGTTTGGAATGACTAGACTTGGGGACAGGTGGTACAGTGCCTCATGATAACCTTGGAATTGTTAATAGTCGATACTGTAGAACACTTGAGGGAGGAGCAACTCGGAAGTTAAGCACAATCATGGTTTAAATGCACTGCAAATTTAACCCATAGAGAACTAAACAATTCACAGGGCTAAGATCGAGGCTGGAAAGTTAAAACATCTTGCCCATTGATACAAATGACCTGTGAAACTAACATGAGAAGGACTTCCTAATATATCAGTAGCTGATCATATTAAGGAAATATTCAATAACAAGCTTATGGAAAGATTATCAAGCAAACTCGTGCAGCACCACGTGAGCATCAGAGATATTCCTACACAAAAGAAAAATGCTAGAGAAAATTATTCTCACAGTAGTGGTTGTAGTGACTGAAACTGTTTTGAAACACGCTTTAGAGAAGGCAATGTCTCTTTGAGCTCAACATGCATAATTTCATAATGGCTGGAGACGGCTTGAATGGGTAATGAAGAAAAACTTTAATATAAGTTTAGCATAACAGCAACTTTTATTCAACTTATATTAAAATTTTTTCTTCATTACCCATTCAAGCCGTCTCCAGACATTATTAGTCTCAAAGTGGGTTCCTCGTCACCGAATTTGAATACATAATTTCAGATCAATTGCTATAATAATCACTATGTGCAGATGCACAGGTTGCCTGTGGTTAGCCAGGGCTATTAAATAGCTTTTAGTATCACAACACTTTAATTGCGGCACTCAGACTCTGAAAGATGAAACTTAGCAGGGGAGAAATGTTTTTTGTTTTAAATGCAGGACGCTTACTAACTAGAAGAAAACTCTCCACACCTCGTCATGTAACAGGAGAAATAACAGGTTTTTTTCAAACCCACTTCTCTACCTCACTTTCTAATAAAGTCTGGTCGTAATGGTTGTGAGTACTATTAGTAAGGCAGAGACTGCTGAAGATGACATATATTTATTCGAGCATCTGATTGAGGACAGTACAAAAAGCATGTACTCAGTACATTGACAACCACTCAATGCTCTGTAGATTGCTAGTGGAATTTGCTAGTATATTTGCAGGCCTAAATGGCTGAATGAGTATAAAAACAATAATTCTGTCGCTACTGTAAACACTTTCACATAATACCAACAACCCTTTAATAAAGGATTCACAACTGTACCAAGTACATGTGAAAAATATCTCTTAACAAAGATACTAACGGATATTACAATTATGGAAACACTCTTTAATTAATAAAGAAAACAAGTTAAACTCTTCAACAAAGATTTCATTTTTCACAATATGCATGTGAAAAATGCCCTTTATAGTATTGTAAGATATGTTTTAATTTAGATGTTTGTTTGCTAAGAGAGTTATTCATCATGATGATGCAATATATCTAGAAAGATCATGAAAGTTAAAGCCTCTGTAGAATATAATATATTTGTGTAGTACGTAGGAACTATATGAATAAGAGACCTAGAGAAACAGTTAGTAATTACGTTAATTCCTAGTAGTGAGAGTTAATGTATCTATTTGTCTGCGACTTAGTTAAAAGTGAGTTAACGGTTTAGCTGAGGAATTATAATTATACAAGTAAGTTAGGCCTATAAGTGAATGTAGCTTGTTGTAAATGTTATTGAAGAAATCAATTATTTCGTTATTATGTGGATTAGACTTGTCAATATTTTTACAATATGATCCAAAAGAACGTGCCCAATGATAGAGTACATTAGAACGCTGATGTCAAAAGTGCGATTATTTGCAGAAAATAAAACTTTGACTAAATTTGAAGATGACAACTTGATCATGAAGCAAGATCAAAACATTACTAGATTTCACAGAAGCCTTAAATTATATTGCATTATCATCGTAATTAGCTTCTTCCAGCAAATAAAACTATGAATTAAAATATTAAAAATATAGCTTACAACAATAATATAAATTCAAAAAACAAAATAAACCAATAAACATAGCACGAAATAATTCTTAATAAGACGAAATAAAACCCTTCATAAAATTAATTAAAAATAGAAAATTTTTAAACATAAATACAGCATCACATTTTTACAAAATACGTTATATACAAGTCTTCACTAACAGCTGAAATGTACATATAAAGCAGAATGTTATACAAGATACAGTTTAAACATGGAAATTACTCACTGAGCTCTTTAATATATATATTATATAAGCAAAGAAACATCAAAATGTTTTTAACATAGATATAAGTAAAAACCTTTAAACAATTAATACGTACATATCACAGTGACGCAGCCAGGTGGTTAGGGCGCTTGACTTGCAATCTGCGGGTTCGAATCCCCGTCAACCTAAACATGCTTGCCCTTTCAGCTGTGGGGGCGTTATAGTGTGACGGTTAATCCCACTATTCGTTGGTAAAAGAGTGGGTGGTGATGACTAGCTGCCTTCCCTCTAGTCTTACTCTGCTAAATTAGGGACGGCTAGCGCAGATAGCCCTCGTGTAGCTTTGCGCGACATTCATAACAAACAAACGAAAATACAATGACGCTTTTGCAACAAATATAAAAGATACCATTTAACTAATAAATCATTACATTAAACATATTTAAACACTCAAACATGCCCCACAGTGGCATGTCTGCGGACTTACAACGCTAGAATCCGGGTTTCGATACCTGTGGTGGGCAGAGCACAGATAACCCATTGTGTAGCTTTGGGCTTAATTACAAACAAACACAAAAGCCAATAATAACAAAAGCTGTTTAAGAAAGTACAAAATTCAGTAATACAAAACAATTTCAATGAATACTTTTGAAGAGTCACAGTCTTAAAACACGAAATCAAGGACACTTTACATTTCAAAATAAATATAAACAAGTTACAATTACACTTTGCAGTAAGTAAAATAATTCATCAAAAACAAAAATAATAAACATGAAAACGAGAAAACAACAACAACGAAATGCTAAGATACAGACACAGAATATATACACTTAAATTAATAAGAAATAATATACAAAGTATATTTACTCACCATAACAAACACGAGGCTTTGCTCCTATTCACCTTAACCCCACCATCTGATCCTCCAGTGTGGCAGTACTCTTCCATTTGGCTGCCATGGTAGTCTACAATGTGTTGCTGGCTTTGATTAAGACCTTTCTGTGTCAGCTAACTTGGCTTGCAAGTAGTGTACCTCCTCCTTGAGCCATCCCTGTCCCAACAAACATGCTCGCCCTTTCAGCTATGGGACGTTATAATGTTACAGTCAATCCCGCTATTCGTTGGTAGAGTAGCCCAAGATTTGGTGGGTGGTGGTGATGACTAGATGCCTCTCCTTTAGTCTTTCACTGCTAAATTAGAAACAGCTAGTGCAGGTGATTCAAGCACCCGAAAACTTTCTTTGGTTTTGTGATGTAGTGTTCCTGTCAGAGGAGCAAGTATGCCTGCTGGTATCATTGGTTGATAACATTCCACCCTTATTGAGACACTTTAGGAATGGGTTCCAGTGCTTTTTTCACAGGAGTCAGTAATGGTGATGGAACCTACAGTTGGACTATCGTTATTGCTGCTGCTTCTTCTGTCATCAGTATGTCCAGTGGAAGACTAAACTTTGCAGGTATTATTGTGGTTAATAGAGCGTCAAACTCCAGGAGACCTCTGTGCCAGCAAGACAACAGACATTTTTAGCTCTCACATCTGATGCATCATAAAGCAACACATCATCATCCACAGTCTCAGCAATGGTGAATTTCAAGCTGAAGCTCCTAGTCTGAAGATTGTCATTCAAATCTAATCTATTGCTAGGCAACAGCCCTTTCTAATTTTGTGTTGGCGTGGCTTTTACTGGTGGTGATATCATTATTTAACATCATTCTTGGGACTGAGTTCTTAGAATTCGACTTAGTTAGTGGTAAACATGCAATATATGTGTGTAATTTGACTGTCTAGGCAAAATATGTACTAAAACACATTTGAAATAAAAGAAAGAAAAGCTAGGATATTTTAACCACGAGCAGGTCACGTGATATGAAAACTGAAAATCTAATTATTGTTCTAGAGGTTTCTTTTGAAATAAAAGAATACAAACTTAAATAATATAAAACTTTGAATTATAACATACTTGGTAATGTCAAGTTCATTAAACTACAATGATAGTAAATTGCTTTAATTGAATTTTGAATGTAACACAGTAACACTTTGTGACATGCACAAAAGGAATTTAAAGAGTGTGCCGGTAGTCATAAGATTAATCTAATACTTCACTGTAAAAGACAAAAATAAAACTTTAGTGTACTGGGTCTCGTTGAAGTGATCCAGGAAATATTTGGCAACCAGTCAGGATGGCTGACTGGTGGTTAGTCGAAGAAAGAGTTAGCCAGAATGGTCGAGAATTTGATCTTATGTAGCAAAAGCCTGGATTAGAAATGTAAAGTCAGATGAACACCATATGGATAGAAATTCAACCAAGTGGGTAGATTGGAAACGGTTTGTCACTGCTTGATTATAATCATGACCTCCTCCTAAGTTTTTTATTAGAGATAGTATCATAAACAATAATGTTATTAAATACACTTCTACAGCCTTTTCAGATACTCATGACATATATTTATATTAGATCGTCAAGAAATTAATGTCGCGTTTTAGAACACTTTAATCACACCCCCCCCCAAAAAAAGGACATCACCTATAATAGTTAAACGAACCCGCTTAAACGTCATGTTAATGTAGCCTATATAATGTGTAAAGTTTAGTATACTCTAATCCCTTATAGTGATGGCACACGACGAGACACACATTCGGCATGTCATGCTGTTTGAATACAAAAAGGGAAACAATGCCTCTGTAGCAACAAAGAAGTTTATGGAAATGTTTTGAATGTTCGTAAGTGTCAATGATGGTTCAGCAAATTTTGTTCAGGTGACTTTAGCCTTAAAAACTCTGATGGCAGGGGCCGACATGTTGGAATTGATATTGATGCTCTGAAGACGCTTGTTGAGTCTAACCCAAGGTAAGACACTCGTGAAATGGCCCTTAAATTACATGTCTCTCCTGAAACAATACGTAAACATCTAAGGAATATGGGAAACTCCATAAAGGAGGTGTTTGGGTGCCTCACGAACTCACCCATGATCATCAGCAGCAGCATTTGGCTCGTTCATCCATTTAAAGTCAACACAGAATCTTAGCATATCTTCCTTCTTTCTGACAATTACTGTTGGAGATGATCAAGCACTATCCAAAGATTGTATGATCTCATCCTTTAATATCCACTGCACCTCAGTACTGGCTACATCTTTAGTGCTCCAGAAAAGCCAGCATGGTGATTTTTTGATGAGATTTATGCCACCTGTACTTATGTGAAGGTGAAATACTATTGTTTAAGGAACTCAGCCATTTGGCCATGCAGATACAATGGGAAATTCCAACAAGCCATTAAGTTGATTTTATTGACTTGGCTCCAGATTGTTTGCTCAAGCTTCAACCAACGATCTCAGATAGTTGCAGCTGTGTACTAGCTTTTGTAAATGGTGTGACAGATGTGTCCCTAACATAAATGATAATAAAGAATATATTAACAGATCTAAATGAAAGCTTTTTGTGCGACGTTTCGAGCAGATGCCTTTCGTCAGGCAATAAAGACCATGTTACGATGGAATTAGGCTCAGAAATGATAGTTAAAAGGTAAGATAATACAAAGGTTCTAATTCCATATGTCCAACGTGGAGCACATTGACAAAAATACTGATAAAAACATTACTGAATTTTATGTAAGTATTATTAAAATTAGCAAGAATATGGAAATAAAGTAATTAGAACAACTGAATTGAAATTAGAAATATAAATACGGGAAAATGATTAACAAAATTCTCGAAATAATAAAATAATGGCCATTTATCCAAGTTTTTCTTCTCACGACTTGTGGAATAACATTCATTAAGATATGCCTAGCATTACCACTATCCACATTTACTCCCACTTTGCTTACAATATTAATGACCATTCCAGTGAAGATGGATGGCCAATCCACTATAATTACAAAGCAACACTGGAACTTCTTTATTCCTTGGAGAGATAACTTCCTAAGCTAATGCTGCTTGCTTTCTGGACAGGAAGCAACTTATTTCATGTGTTGACTCCATGACCTTGTTAAGTGGCACCAATACACTGGACTTCATCTGTACAAAACTGCAAAACACCACTTTTTATACAGAGGTTTTGTAATTACATCTAATATACACACTCCTATTGTCCTCATTTCTTGGACTGTATCTGGCCGACATTGGATAGCTCTCCAACGGAACATCAGTTCAACAGTTTCACAAGCAAAACTTACTGATATATCCAGAGTACATCCATCCTAAGTTGGCAGTGTCAGAACCTAGGTCAGAGATAACTACAATCATTATATGATGATATCTCCTAAAGACAGCCGAAGATTTACCTCTATACTAACTTCTAGTTTGACATTTTGCCAAAACAAAGATGGTAACCACTGACCAGAGTGGAAGACTTGATAAAATGCAATATTTACCAGTGTTGTTGTCTCTCTTATATCTACCAGTAACTCAATCTCTCGCCATTTACACTCACAGGTATGTATGAAGTTCCACCCAGCCCTGATAGAGCTGGGATTACTACCAAATATTTTGGCACAATCTGTGTTGTGCTCCAACCAAGTTGGTAGCCAGGCCCAGCTTTGGCTCCATTAGTTGCCTGGAGCTGTAATGGCAGTATTTATCAATTACTTTGGTTCTCTAAGACCTGGTGAGTTGTTGGTCTAAACCAAGAACTTTATTCATCAGCAGCTTTGTATAGCATGTGTGCTGTTGGTTCTCCAACCCCTACTGAGCTGCCAGTTAAAATCGACAACCTTGCTACTTGTCAATGTATTGGTAGTTGACCCAAAAATGACCCATAGGCTGAGGCATGAAAAGTATGGGAGGACTTGGATACCTTTGTCTATTTACTGGAAACCAATATGGCTACATCACTGTGTTGGGATGTCTGGTTAACCGTTCCTATGACCCCAACTCATCATGGTACAGATACCCGGGTAGGACAGTTCATTCGGGATGTAGCCACAACAGCTGCTGCAGCAAGCTTCTTCTTCTCCTGTGACTTGGTGAAAGTTACCGCTTTTACTATAACACGATAGAAACAGCCTCTGTAGGGGTGAGGATAGTTTTAACATCCAGTTATTATCTCATATTTTCATCTGGAAGATTTTAACAAAATTATTCATGAATATCTCTTTATGCAAATGACATAGATTATCCAAGGAAACAGTCAGACTCTCGGTGGTACTCCTCTTTTAGACCTTAGGCATGACCTAATGTACTACTAGATCTTCAACAAGTGGAATCACTGATGCAACTCAACTGTGGCTGCATCTCAGTCTTCCAGTTGCATCTCACTTCTCAATTGAATCTAGAGTTGGACCATCCAATTATAGGGTCCAGTGCTAGACAATCAGCTCCTGATACCAAAATGTTCCAAGCAGTTACCTGCAGAAACACTTTGCTCGACTTTGAGCATTAGTGACATAATCTGCTTTGCCTCATTTACAGGAATATGTGTTTATAGCCAAAGCTTTTCACTTATGAGTTCTCAGCTTATACCTATCTGAGACACTGCTGATGTTGTGGGTATGGTGCAGTAGGAATATTGGGTGTCCTTGACCTTCAGTAGATTAGTCAATCCCTGGTCCAGGATGCCAGAGTGCTGAGTTACTCTCAGCAGTCCATTCATTAGCTGTTTGTGACCCAAAGTTTTGTGATCCATGATTCTCCTAGCAAGATACCTCTCAGTTCTGAGAGGCTCTCGACTGTTTGATGGTTCATGGTCCTCACCCATGGATACCCGCTGTCTCACATTTCAGGAAAACATCCCTGGCTGTCTGACTTTGTCAACCAACAACTTTTCCAATACTTCTTGGCTAGTATCTGGTGGCCTTAACCAGACTAGGTACACTAGGCTGATTGATCGTCCTGAGTCTGCAGCTTGCATAGAAATCGAAGTTATAGATCTCCACAACATCAACTAAACTCCAATGTCAAGAAGAGGACTTATCCTAAACCCTACAGCTCTCTCATGCAACTGTCTCTTTGCAACAACTGACCTTCCTTCTCAGTAGTGAGTACTTCTACTTGCATAAAATGCCATTTGTTAATTAAGTAAGAAGCATTTGATTAAATTCAATAACAAAAGAGTACAGGTAAGGGAAATTCAAACACTAGCAGAATACAACACAATTGTATCCTTTTAAAAGTTTTCACTTCTTACTTCTTCTGTGGTATTTTCAAATACAATTGATTTCCTGAAAGAGTAAATTAGGTATATCCACTGTATAATGGGACATTTAGCAAGGTATGTTGCAAAATAATACTTTTTTCTACTAAAACTGAGCCTGTGCTAAAATTATACATTGAAACAACACAAAAAACAATATGTGTACAGCATCTTTCAACAAAGGACAGTCGCCTTTGCTAGAGAGGTGCATTGATCAGGTTGGTTATACTTCCTCGGCACGTATTTCAAATCTAATAAATTCTTTTAAGGTGATGTTTCAGACTAAATCTCATATTACATAGTTGAACTGGTAACATCAGACTTACACAGATCAACTAATGCTAAAAACGTGACTGGTCATTCCTATTTAAATATCAGGAAGGTTGAAACTTTACCTAGCCTTCCACTGGAGGACGCTTCTGTCGACCTTCATCCACAAGTTGCAGCATTACACTTATAAACCCTGGGAAGGTAAAGTGTTATTGTAAAATAATGATAAAGAACAAAGGCAACTAGAATGAAAGCAACTTAACAACTGTCTTGAACATATGTTGTCAAAATTGCACATATCTAGAAAAATAATAATTTTGAAATATAGTAGATTAAAAGACGATAGAAAATCCAAGGTTGGACAAAGAAATGCAATACAGAAAAACCCTTTAAGAAAAATACAGTTCAAAATTAATAAACCTTTAACAGTGATTCAAATCAAAATCACATTATGTTAGAACATAACCATTATAATGATACTATTCGAAGTAACACAATACATGATGCATAATATCTTTAACGTAGATAGAATTGATAGTCGCATTAGTATAAGAAAATCTTTATGAATGAACCTGTAATCGTAATACAAATCCAAGAACTCTTTAAAAATGAAATTACAATTGTTTAACTCTTACATGATAAAACAAACTAACCTCTAACAAAGAATATAAATCATACAACAAATACACTTTAATTTAACCAAATTTAATTTCTGCGTCACATGAGACATGAAAAACATTCAACAATGAACTCAGGAGCACAGTAATGCATATTATAATAACCATGTAACATAGCTAATATTTGTTACAAGCACATGGCAAATCATTTGAAGTCAATCAAAATGAAAGAAAATCATCTACAACCAATTTCAAAAACATAGACACACATGCAAAGAACAACCTTTAGAGGAACCTTTAAAGCATTATACTAATGCATTACATAAACCATCTGACATCAAATCCATAACTAAAAAAATTCATACAGTACATTGTAAGTACCATTAAAACACTCGTGAACACAGATCACAAACAAGACCCTTTAACAATAAAGAAAGTTCCATACTAAAATAGAATTACACTATATGTCTAAAAAGTAGAAAAACACTTCTAAATTTTACACAATAATCCTTTTAAATGTAATATGCTAAATATAACCAATAGCACAACCTTTAAAAACACCAATAATAATAATAAAACAAGCATATTACATCAGAATATATATAGGTTGATTAAATACACGGCAAAATAAAAAATGACAATAATGATAAATAAACATCAAAAACAAACAGGAAAACTAAGTGCAGAATTCAAGAAATATAATACACATTTTCCAATAAACGATGAAGGACTATACAATGTACGTACATTTACTCAGTGGCAAGAACAAGATGATATTCCCCTTAGGCCTAGTATAGCATTGTCATAAGGGCTCTCGATTTCCATTCTGCGGGTTGAAGTCCCATCCCTGAACAAACTTTTCCATTTAGCTGTAGGAGTATCATAATCTAAAAGTCTTCCACCCTACTTGTTGGTAAAGAATAGCTCAAGAGTTGGCAATGGGCAGTGCCTATCACTTGAAAATTAGGGATGGCCCATGTAGATAGCCCTTGAGTAACTTTGCATGAAATTCAACAAGCACGACCTTCACCTCAACCCAGCCAACAGAACTTCCAGTGATGTGGTTGTCTTTGATTAGACACTGTATTTGTCCCCATAGTGTCCCAGGCTATAGCCATGGACCTCCAGGTATCTTCCAGCTCAGCTTGCAAGAGGTTTACCACCTCTTTTTCGAGCCATGATGGAGGCTTAGGTCTTTGGCACAGCTAGCTCTCCTTTCTGTGGAGGGTCTAAGTCTTGGTCTGTTCGATGGCCATCTCCTGACAGTGTCTCTTGTACATGGGAGTCTTCCTTAACGTGGGACGGTTTGTAATAATCTTGGAAGGTTTTGTTAGAAGTTCCACTCTTAGCTGCCTCTATGATTACTGAGGTTGATCTCATGGCTGGCTAATAATAGTTTAACTGTCATCGAGTTAGAAGCCACTCATCTCGTCTCCGCTGGCTGGACAGAGGTTGTTCTGTCAGTGAACGTGGATACTCCCTCATTCATGGTAAATTAAGTTTGTGGTGGTGCTAATGTTGTCCGTTTGCTAACTGGGTTATCTGAACCACTGCTGTGGTTGTTTTCATTGTTGTACCATCTGTCATTGACAAATTGGTGACCAATCAGTGCATACACACCACATGAGTGCCTGATCAAGAAGTGACTTGCTGTTGCAATTTTTAAACGTTCATTCATTACTGAATAATAGGTTTTTAAATTGCTTTCGTTGAAACATTTTCCTCAAATGAGTACAATACTTGTTTGTTTGTTTGTTTGGAATTAAGCACAAAGCTACACAATGGGCTATCTGTGCTCTGCCCACCACGAGTATCGAAACCCGGTTTCTAGCACTGTAAGTTCACAGACATACTGCTGTGCCACTGGGGGTGGTACAATACTAAAACATGCAAAAGTCAAAATTTTGAGAAAAGTCCTGTGAATTGTAGGTTTCTTTAGTTGCTCAGGGCCTTAAGCAATTACTTAGTCTGCTTATATCTAGCACCACCATTGCTTATTCCCAAGCTGACCAAGTCACTGAAAATGCTACCCATGTAACTTAGTCATGCCCATTCAAAGATATCATCCAAGCTACTATTAGAAAACACTACTGTTGACCTTCACACACAAGATGCATCTTTACAGCTATACCTATCATGGGCAGATCATGAGTTATATCCTAGAATAAATGAAAATTTTTGAAAAATTCTACATGAAATAAAAAATTAGAAAATGCATTTTATGATCGCATACCACAAGTGTTCATCTTGTGGGCTGAAAGATCCCCATAAACATTTCCTGGATTTGCTGAAAGACTTATTGTATAATTCGTCCTAATGTGTTTTAGCAAATACAGAAAATGTTTATGGTTGAATTGTAGAAATATGTTGTCAGGTAGAAAAATATATAACTTGTAAGAATTTGTTTAATGTAAATTATTTTACAAATGAAAACATAGTTGTTGGTGGTTTTATTGGTGAGAGTAATGATATATCTACTATGTAAAACATTAAAGTATTTGATAACTTCTTTTTATGCATACCTTATTTACTGTCAGTAATAGTGAATCTTAAAGTGTGTTTAATCATTTATCTAAGACTTTAATAGATCCATGTTTTATCACCAGCATATCCTCGTCTGTCATGCCATATATAAATGGTAACGTTCCAACAATTCCATCATTTCACGTGAAACATTTAAGTAAGATAATTGGCAAGCCTTTCTAAATCTTCTACAAGTTCAGCTAAGGTCTTTTCTTTCTTCCATACTCTTGATACTTCCTTCTGGTGTGTTACTCCAAACCTGTTGGATAAGCCAGTTAGTAATGGTTAATAGTTGTTATGCCTATCAGCTAGAAGGTTCCTTAATGTTATTAATGCAAAATGAATAACTTGTTATTTACTAATCCACCTATTTTGAACTGAGCTTAATCTGCCTCCCATGGTAGCTTTCAATCTTCATTACAGTCCATTGTTTTATCAATTGGGCTATGTTATTTTATAGCCAGCTAAATTCTGGAGCTTGATTTGGTAGTGTCATGGCCAGAGTAGCTCAAGTTGGTTCTGCAGTCACAGATAACACAGTAGACTAAAAAAAATTCCTATTCCATATTTAACAGTAAATGATGCTGACCTTGATGAAGCAGCGAAAGACTAATCGAACCATCTAGTAGCTGGTTCACTCCAAAGTTTCCTACTTTTCACACTCGAGCTTCGATACTCTGAACAAGCAGTCCTGTTTTCGTTCCTCTCCGCAGCATGAAAGAGAAAAGTCGACTATTTGTTAAACAGTCTTTGTCAGGACTATAGTACAAGCCTTTTTTAACAAAGTGTAAAGAAATAATTAACTACTCTTAGTACAAGAGTTAAGCTTACCTTAACATTCTAGCTGGTTTTTGCAGGAACTTGAGCCATTACCAAGGACCTTTCAAAATGAAGACCCGGACAATGGCTACATAATGAACTGGAGAGTTGCTGACTTCTCCAAAACCGATACCAGCTACTGATGGAGGTCCAAGAATGTTGCTCACTCAGTGAACACTACTCAGCAGGTTTATCCTCAACTAGTGACTCAAACAACGACTCTACACCATCCAACTCACCAATTAACTCCAAGCAGCCTGACAATGCATTGGCAAGCCAAGATGAAGTCTCAACCTAGCTCATGCAGCCTGAAGAATCGGCCACAGTGGACAACTCCCCTAAGACACCACCAACAGTGATTGTCAAAGGTATCCCAGGAACCTTCCACCAGCCAGAAATTGCAAGAGAACTCCAAAGACTCTTTCCATTGACGATCTTCACTCACTTATGATGCTTGCCCAATGGGGAGTAGCCATCAAATTCTAATGTTCCAGAAGTTATACCACCATCATCAAGCCTTGGCCTTCTGCTTTCTCTGGAATCAATCTTTCCGTCCACTTTACTGGTGAGTGCCTACCAAGAAAAGATCTCGTCATTAGAAATGTGCCATTCGATATCACCGAGAACGAGGTCGAAGAAGAACTTTTAACCTTGGTGTTATAAGTTTTGAAGATTGAAAGAATATAGTCAGCAAAATCTGGACTCCTACACCACTAATCAAATTTGCTGTTGCCGACCATAAGAGAGTAGAAGAGATCATCAACACCAGAGTGACACTTTTTCTCACACCACCAAGTTGAAGCAGCATAGGATAGAGGACCTAGGATCATCCAATGCTACAAGTGCCAGCGTTTATGGCACTGGAAGACAGCTTGTACGCCATCGCCGTCCACTGTGTATGATGCGGTTGACCCCACTCTGTAACTGAAGGCACCAATCAACGAGACCACATACGATGCGTCAGCAGTCGAGGACCCCACGCAGCGTCATATTGTGAATGCCCGAGATACAAAGCGTGTCCAACTTCTAGAGGCCAACTTCAGTTTCCACAGCAGCAGCTAGCAACCCTAGGAAGTCTCTTCAGTTCCAGGATTCAGTAACAACACAGACTAGTAACACCACTACCAGCCAAGAGTCCTCAAGACCAGCACCAGCATCACAACATAAGAAGACATGTGCAGGATTTGCTCAAGCTAAACCAGTGTCAATGGAACCACCATTTGAAGTTGAAGTCTTCTATGCCAGACATAACTACGTTTATCACTGACGTCATCCAGACCTGAAAATAAAACAGATTTACGAAGGACCACGGAGATCTGTGCTGCTGTTTTCTATTACTTCGAGTCACCAAAAGTAGGCAATCCCATTCTACTGATGCAGCTACTGGAACAACGCCGTCCAAAGGCATACCTTTCGTTATTCCTAATTTTATTTAAAATGGTAGTTTTCTTACAAATTAATATTCAGGGTGGGTTGTATTATAAAAAAATTTGAGTTATCACTTGTGTAAATCAGTTAACGCTGATATTATAAATATTAACGTAATTTTGCTTAGTGGAAAAAAGTAGCTTTAATCTTCCCGATTTTAAAATTATCCATAAACCTAAATCTACCAACAGTCGCGGAATAGCCCTTTTGTACCATAGAGATCTTAGAATTACATTTCCCCAGCTACCTGATAACAACGAAATAATTGTGTGCCAGATTCATCCCCCTAATTCACCCTCAATAACTCTAGTCAATTTACAATTTTCACCAACATCCCAACCTGATGTAGAATTCATGCATAATATATACAACCAGTATCCTAATACAATTATCATTCGCGACCTGAACTCGAAACATACTGATTTTCATTGTCGGACTACTATCACTAACAGAAGAAAATTACATAAATTTCTAGAGGATAACGATTTCGTCACAATTAACTCAGACGACATGACACACACGCATTTTAATGAATTCCAGAATATCCTAAACTTAGCAATCGTTCCCACAACATTAGTTATTCACACTTGTAATTTTCAAATACACAATAACATAGGCGGAAACCACAACTCTTTTTTTTTCACCATGTACCCAGATCTTAACAGCACTGACCTTCAGCAAAAACAAAACTACGATTACTCCCACACCGATTGGATATTCTTTAACGAAAACATTATTAAACGCGTATCCCAGTTAAGACACACTGCCACGAATCACATGGAAATAGATATGTTAGCGATATCACTAACACGATAACTGAAACAATCAAAGAGACCATCCCACCAGAGCTTGAACAATTACACCCGAAATCCACGAATTATTTTTAAACAGAAGACAAATTAGAAGAGCTTTCATCCACTCTCGCGATCCCGCTTTAAAACCATTAATTAATGATAAAAAATAACTATATAAAAAACTTATTCGAAAACAACAAATTGAAAATTGAGAAAAAATCTGTAAATCTATCGATAATTCTCAATTCGACTCCTCATTATTCTGGAGGAAATTCAAATCAATTACTAACACTAAATCAAAAAGCAACACTACTAAGATAGAGTACAATATTGTCACTGCCACAACCGAACTTTTTACCCATTATTTTAAATCTACTTTTGTGACACCCAATCTTGTCTCATTCGACTCACTACACTTTACCCACGTAAACAGCCACATAACTAACAATTCCAGCATTTTCACGTCTAGTTTCCCTGTTATAGTATCACAAAACATTCACCCCTACAACTTATACACACTGTAATGAAAATAAACTTGAAGAAGATAAAGCGTAAAGCTCCTGGTGAAGATGGTATAAATAACTTAATTTTAAAACACTTTTTCCGATCCCATTTTAGAACATCCAACCGCAATATACAACTTATCCTTACAATATGGAAGTCAGATACCATTAAAGTCATTCTTAAGAAAAACAACCCTGACAGTTATAGACCTATTAGTCTACTTAACACTAGAAAAAATAATGGAAAACTTATAACAAAACAACTGAATGCATACCTAGAAACCAAGAAGATTTTAAATAACAACCAAAATACAGGTAGGAAAAATAGGCAGACTTTAGATCACCTCGTTAGACTAACAGAATTAATCTATCAAGCTTTTAATATAAAGCAGACAACAATAGCCACCTTCCTTGATGTACAGAAAGCGTTTGACTACCTGTGGCATAATGGATTAAGATACAAATTACATAGCAATGGTATCCTTATTCCAATAGTGCGGTGGGTGTCAAGTTTTCTCACCAATCGTACAGCCAAAGCTAAGATTAGCGATGCAATATCCCACCCTTTCACATTAGAAGCTAGAAAACCGCAAGGGTCATTATTAAGCCCACGTTAAATCATATTTTTGTCGATAACATATCTCCCCCCCCCTTTAACTTACACACTAACATTCCAATATGCGGGTGATATCGCGATTTGCAGCTCAAGCAACCCACACACAAATATAGCTAGGGTCCAAACATCACTTGATATTGTATCCCACTGGTGCTATAAATGGCGTGTAGCTTTTAACCCGTCAAAGACTCAAGCTACCGCTTTCCTAAAAAAAAATCAATAAGAATATGAAAAAATTAAGAAACTTCAGGCTAACACTAAACAATATAACAATTATTTTCTCTAACTTCGTGAAGTTTCTAGGCTTAACATTTAACTCAAACTTATATTGGAACAATCATTTAATTATATCATTAGAAGAACAAGTAACAGAATTAGCTACCTGCGGCGTATAGGACATATTAACAAAAGATGCACCACCAAAACAATTATCACAATGTATAAAGCATATATCAGACATTTATTTGAATATGACAATGCTGTAACATATAACACGACATATTACCAAAACAGAAGAATGAAAAATCTGCAGAACAGAGTAATTAAAATAACCCATTGACTCCCTAATTACACCCCGCCTGATTACCTGAACTCACTTCAAGATATCCCAGCCCTGAAAGAACGCTTTATAAAACTAGCATCACGATATTACAAGCACGCGTCTAAACGTAATTTACAGATGCATCAATTCTTTCAACTCGCCGTCACCCCGACACTTGACTGAAATATCTATCACCTCTTAACATGATTAACAACTTAAGCAATAGCATAACCTAATAGCATTTTCTTGAGAATTGGATCTATAGATCCCGGCCCTGAAAAGGGTACGTACCTCAGTAGCCTTTTAACATTTATGATTTTTTATCTGTAATAATTAATCTCAATTTCATAACCTTAAGGGCCCGGCATGGCCAGGTGGTTAGGGCTCTCGACTCGTAATCTGAGGGTCGCGGGTTCAAATCCCCGTCCCACCAAACATGCTCGCCCTTTCAGCCGTGGGGGCGTTATAATGTGTCGGTCAATCACACTATTCGTCGGTAAAAGAGTAGCCCAAGAGTTGGCGGTGGGTGGTGATGACTAGCTGCCTTCCCTCTAGTCTACATTGCTAAATTAGGGACGGCTAGCGCAGATAGCCCTCGTGTAGCTTTGCGCGAAATTCAAAAACAAACAAACATAACCTTAAGTATTAATTTCAGTAAGGTTTCTCTCCTGAAGCCAAATCTTAGTGTCAAAGCAATTTTAAAGTTGACTCAAAACATTTTAATGTCTAATTATAGTGTTTTAACTTGATGTTTATTTATATATCACGAATACCATTAAACTGGATGCTTTCGTCACAGTCTTGGTCAAAATTCTCGTCTACGGTACGTCATGTATTATATACCTACACATCATGCCTTCTTCTTCACAGCGACTTTCTGTCTACAGCTTGTAATATTAACGGCTTCTCCGGTTGTCTTGAGGCTCTTCATTAGTCACGCTACTGCACTCCCTCTTTAACGCTTCAGCCGCTAATTCAAAATTTACCACAATTAGTGAAAGATTAAACTTAAATTCCACGAACGGGGCGAAGAGAAACAACAGTATCTGAGCGCCCTTGGTTGTCTCTCAAGCCCATTCGGGCTTATAATATTTTCAAACCAAAATTACTGCCAAGATCTAATCCGATAGGTTGGAACTGTTGGGTGGATGCCAAAATAGATGTGATTGGCTTGATTTTTGCATTTATCAATTATTTTTCCAAATGTTTTATTCTGTCATTGGTTTCTTTTTGTACTTCTTCAGTTTTGTTGTTGTAATCCATCTCTTCCATCTCCTACAGTTACATCAATCTCATCTTCAATCGTATTTATTTTTGTTCTTAATTCTTCTTTAAGTATTTGTCTCTTTCTTATAATCTCTCTCTTAAATTTCCGTCTCTTACCTTTTAATTTACTTTTAACTTTTATAGATTTCTTCTTGATCTTCTTTTAACTTTCTCTCTCATTTTTCTTATTTCTCGTCTCTTTCTCCTTGTTGCCAGTATCCTATCTGTAAGTTGGTATATTTATTGCCCAAATAACACAGTAATGGTGGTGAATAGCCCTTCTTGCAAAATAACCTTGTTTGGACATTCTCTTATTCACTGTTCTTCTGGATACCCTGGAATGAATGAGTTCATTCCATTCCTGTCATTGAATGTTTCAAGACTTCTTTCGACCTTATGTGTTAACCTAATCAAAACACTGTCAACTCAGGCAGTATTTTTTTTTTTTGGCATCTACCAGTAGACTTTCCTGGAACAACATTTCCTGTAGTCCGATGACGTTTCAGGATTATAGATACAGTACACTAGGGGTGCCCTACTATTCTGGCAATGTCCGTTTGCTTCATACCATTTCTGGACAGTCGAACAATATGACGCCCTATAACTTCTGGCACATGTCGAGGCATGGCTCTACATCAAGTACAGAGAAATTGTCTGAACAAAGTATTGACCTGTTTCGTCAAAGATTATACCAAAAGCACACCATTTTATACAAAACAGGTGTGTATGTGTGTTTTGACAAACAAGTGCCCAAAACAACTTATGCACAGCAGAATAACAACTCGTACATGTTTGTCCGATCATAAGCTACTTTCTCTGATACTACTCGGGCATTTACTCAATAACTACTCCACGCATGTAAACAATAACATCAATATAGAACAGTATGTAACCATTTTGGCCAATACTGTATGTTAAATGAAATATTGTGTATTTTCTAACTGAGTACTGCATAATGTTTTGTATATGTAACAATGAGATATATTTTTTCTGTTTATAAATATGGCGTAATTTTAGTTTAATTTAATATGGAACTCATTTCAGTATTAAATAATCTTGTTTGCGACCTGTGTTAAAGGTTGTTTTTAGATATTATGATGCAGGATGTGAAAGTATATTTGTAGTTTTGAATCTTGTAACATATGGTTTGTGTAAAGTATTATTTAAGTATTTTTCATTTTATTTTGTTTCTAAAATAAGTTGTAAATGTGTTTATTTGAATTATTTCAAATGGTTTGCCATATTCAGAAGCTCATTACTAGTGATTATTCATTTTTTAAATGTATTAATTGAAACTATTGGTGTTACAGAATATTTTTAACTTTGTCATGTGAAATCTTGAGTTGTGCATATTGTTACGTCTCCGTTTGTTAAATTGATTTTCCATAACTTCGTTCCGGCGAAACTTCAGCGACACAAGTTCTTTACTTAATAAAACTGGTTTATTCTTTCCGAATACAACTTTACGATACACTTATCTTCAACAGTCGCGCTATAACAAACTATAATTTACGTCTCACGAG